>NC_081772.1:262500-330000 GCF_963082965.1 Carassius carassius
GCGTCACTGACAAACAAAAGATGAATTTTATATTAATGTGATCCAAAACGGCTTACAGCCAGACCTTCATAAGAACAGAACATAGAAACAAGAACGCATTCACAGACAGGAGAAGTCTTCAAGAGTGAAATGTGTCCTTTCTGTGTCACCAAAACAAACTGGACATTGGTCAGACGGATAGCCCCGCCCCAAACTCAGGTGATTGGTGGAGTCAGAAGTTGACATGTTTCTCTAACAAACAGATCAATGCAGTGAAAGCTACATTCAGACTAACTAATGAGCGACTCCGAACATAAATCTGAGCGTCCGGCTGGAGCTCTTACTCACGAGTCTTCAGCAGATCAGTCCAAACAATGCCCCAGTGTGTGTGTGCCAGTCCCCCCGCGGCCCGACTGACCGTCAGCTGGAGACCCGTGGATCCATTCGTCCTCGCACCATCTGTCAGCGCAAACACAGATCCTGGACCTTCACCAGCTTCCTGCTCTCAGAACACACACCGCCGGCCAGCTATTCTCAGCAGACGCTCACAAACACGTCACACACACCATCACATTCCTCACACACTTGTGCAGTGACCCGCAGCTGCAGGACACCACCCCAACACACCCCATCCACAGCTGACAGACTGCCAAAATATTCACCCTATCCACCACAAATAAAATAAATAAACACAAATAAATATGAATAAATACATAAATAAATACAAGAAAATCAATAAATACAAATAAATATGAATGAAAAAAGAAAAAAATAAGCAAATAAATACGAATAAAAATGTAACTAAATAAATAAATAAAAATACACAAATAAATGTGAATAAAAAATAAATAGATAAATAAACACACACAAATAAATGAATAAAAAAATAATTAATAGATAAATAAATAAATATGAAAAAATTAAATAAATAAATAAAAATACAAAAATAAATATTAATACAAATAAATAAAATATGCACAAGAATTTGAATAAAATAATTAATAAACATAAATAAATATGAATAAAATAAATAGCTAAATAAATATACATAAATAAATATGAATAATAAATAAATAAAAATCAACACAAACATGAATACAAAATATATGAATAAATTAATTAAAAAATACATTACAAATGAGTGAATGAATTAATTAATGATGAATAAATAAGTATTTAAATTTCACAATTCTTTATACCACAGCAAAAACGACTAGCCTAACTAATATAAATTGTGATACAGATCATTAAATCCTGTATGACTTCTTCATACAAAAATCAAGATATTTTAAGGAATGTCTCAGTGTTTTTTATCATACAAGTCAATTGGGACCAATGTTGTTTGCTTCTTCAAGCATTCTTCCAAATATTTAGTGTTCCACAGAAGAAAGAAACTCAGAGGTTTGATGATTTCTGGAGGAACTAACGCTTTAATTAAGTGAAGATGTATTCATATGATGCTGATAATGTCAGAACAGCATTCTTCATGTGATAACGGCCTGTCTGATGAAGTCGGTCTCTGTTCAGTGTTTCTGAGTTTAGCAGCTGGATCTCTGATGCTGTCACATCTCTGATTGAGTTTGTTTCTCTCATATTGTGTCCTATCTGCTCCAGCCAGACCGTGAACTGAGACTAAACACAGCGCTAATAAAGAGACTGCTCGAGTACACGATGGGGATTATTCAGAAGCATCTGATCACAGGATCACATCATGACACAGCAGATCTTCTGACTGAACTTCAGAAAGACTCACGTACCTGGAATCAGATTCATACCGGAGCCAATCTGGACACATGTTCATCTGCTGAACGAGTCATTAACAGCAGGACGAGAACAAACCACAATCCACACGCTCTGACCGCGCTCAACCAGAGACACACTCCTCCTGTTACTGACACACACACACACACAGAGAGAGAGAGATGCTTCCGCTAACACACGCACACACACGTTTGTATGTGTGTAAAGTGTGTTCATCCCATAGGTGTAATGGTTTTTATACTGTACAAACTGTATATTCTATGGCCCTACACCTAACCCTCACAGGAAACATGCATTTTTACTTTCTCAAAAAAACTAATTCTGTATGATTTATAAGCTTCTGTCCCCATGAGGACCTCAACACGAGTCTGAGACACAGCTGAGATCTTCTGAATCTCTACAGGAGATGACTGGAGCATCAGCAGAACAAGCTGACCACAGAACACATCACATATCTCAGTATTTACATGTGTGATAGTGTTCAGTGTTCAGCTGGTGTGAGGACAGCAGGAAGTGATGTAACTAAAGCAGGAAGTGATGTAACTCAATCACATGAGTGACGTCAGCAACAGAAACACACGTCAAACAGCAGCTAGCACACGTTCATAAAGAACTGATGTGAGTGCACAAGCAGAGGTTCAGATGATCTGATCTTTGACTCTCATCACACGTGTGAATGTGCTTCAGATCTTCCTCATCTTCATCACACACACAGAACACGGCTGTAAGTGCTAACACCTGCACGCTTCAGAGGAACACACTCATGAACGAAGGAAGGAAAAAGAGAAGAATAAACATGAGAGTTGGGAAAAGACCCCAGTGAGACAGAACAAGACTTACAAACGGAGTTCGGCGGGAAATGCTAAATGTGTAATATTTCATATTAGAGATGACAGTCTTGTAATATTGCGAAATGCAAGCAAATGTCTGATACAGCGGAAGAACATGACTTCAGTTTAACCTTGGCATGTGGTGGGGGTTTATGGGTAAATAATCCCATCAGCCCCTGCAGCAGCTCCCATCAGATACATCACATGATCAGGACATGTGATCATTTCCTGTCTCTCCTCCTCCTCCTCATCTTCATCATCACTGTAATCACTCTGTGTCTTCTGCTCCTTCACACAGCATTCAGCTATTTTTAACACGTTTTAATTTCATACAACCATCTGCTGTGAGTAACTCGCCCGGAGTACAGCGCACCAACACGCATTACACTGGTGTTTGGCCTACATACTACACACACACACACACACACTACACACACACACACTACACACACACACACACACACACACACACACACACACACACTACACACACACACACACACACACACACACTACACACATACTACACACACACACACACACACTACACACACACACACACACTACACACACACACACACACACACACACTACACACACACACACACACACTACACACACACACACACACACACACACTACACACACACACACACACTACACACACACACACACACACTACACACACACACACACACACACACACTACACACACACACACACACTACACACACACACACACACACTACACACACACACACACTACACACACACACACACACACACACACTACACACACACACACACACACATACTACACACACACACACACACACATACACACTACACACACACACATACTACACACACACACACACACACACACACACTACACACACTACACACACACACACTACACACACACACACACACACACACACATACACACTACACACACACACACACACACTACACACACACACACATACACACTACACACACACACACACACACACACACACACATACTACACACACACACGTACACACACACACACACACACACATACTACACACACACACACACACTACACACACACACACACACACACTACACACACACACACGCACACACACACATACACACTACACACACACACACACACACACACTACACACACACACACACACATACTACACACACACACACACACACACTACACACACACACACTACACACACACACACACACACACACACACACACACACACACACACTACACACACACACACACACATACTACACACACACACACACACACACACACACCCCACACACACACACACACACACACACACACATACTACACACACACACACACACACACACTACACACACACACACACACACACACATACACTACACACACACATACACACACACACATACACCCTACACACACACTACACACACATATCTCAAAGAAACCTGGATTTCCATACCACCTCAGCAGTGCCACAAACTGATCGCCTCCATGCCACGCAAATATTCTAGCTATGCACTGGCTCCCTTTCAAACTTCGAATAGATTTTAAAATATTGCTTATTACTTATAAAGCCCTGAATGGTTTAGCACCTCAGTATTTGAATGAGCTCCTTTTACATTATAATCCTCTACATCCGCTACGTTCTCAAAACTCAGGCAATTTGATAATACCTAGAATATCAAAATCAACTGCAGGCGGCAGATCCTTTTCCTATTTGGCGCCTAAACTCTGGAATAACCTACCTAACATTGTTCGGGAGGCAGACACACTCTTGCAGTTTAAATCTAGATTAAAGACCCATCTCTTTAACCTGGCATACACATAACATACTAATATGCTTTTATTATCCAAATCCGTTAAAGGATTTTTAGGCTGCATTAATTAGGTAAACCGGAACCGGAAACACTTCCCATAACAACCTATGTACTCGCTACATCATTAGAAGAATGGCATCTACGCTAATATTAGTCTGTTTCTCTCTTGTTCCGAGGTCACCGTAGCCACCAGATCCAGTCTGTGTCCAGATCAGAGGGTCACTGCAGTCACCCGGATCCAGTACGTATCCAGACCAGATGCTGGATCAGCACCTAGAAATGACCTCTACATCCCTGAAAGACAGCGGAGACCAGGACAACTAGAGCCCCAGATACAGATCCCCTGTAAAGACCTTGTCTCAGAGGAGCACCAGGACAAGACCACAGGAAACAGATGATTCTTCTGCACAATCTGACTTTGCTGCAGTCTGGAATTGAACTACTGGTTTCGTCTGGTCAGAGGAGAACTGGCCCCCAACTGAGCCTGGTTTCTCCCAAGGTTTTTTTCTCCATTCTGTCACCGATGGAGTTTCGGTTCCTGGCCGCTGTCGCCTCTGGCTTGCTTAGTTGGGGACACTTCATCTACAGCGATATCGTTGACTTGATTGCAAATAAATGCACAGACACTATTTAACTGAACAGAGATGACATCACTGAATCCAATGATGAACTGCCTTTAACTATCATTTTGCATTATTGACACTGTTTTCCTAATGAATGTTGTTCAGTTGCTTTGACGCAATCTATTTTGTTTAAAGCACTATATAAATAAAGGTGACTTGACTTTGACTTTGACACACACACACACACACATACTACACACACAGACTACACACACACACACACACACACACACACACACACACACACACACACACACTCACACACACACACTCACACACACACACACTCACACACACACACTACACACACACTTACACTCTCACACACACACACACACTACACACACTACACACACACACACACACACACACACACACACACACACACACTACACACACACACACACTCACACACACACACTACACACACACTTACACTCTCACACACACACACACACTACACACACTACACACACACACACACACACACACACACTACACACACACACACACACACACACACATACACACACACACACACACACTACACACACACACATACTACACACACACACACAAACACACACATACTACACACACACACACTACACACACACACACACACATACTACACACACACACACACACACACACACACACTACACACACACACACACACACATACACACACACACATACTACACACACTACACACACACACACACACACACACTACTCACACACACACTTTCACTCTCTCACACACACACACACACACAGAGAGGTTTTCAGGCTGAAATAGTTTTATTTGAGTGTTGATTCTTAATTAAATAACTTTGATTATCTGAATTCATCAGAATCTGTGATCTCTGACCCGATGTGTTCACTGGCATCATGACCCAACCTGATCAAACACTATTAAACTGTCACACAGACCAAAACATTGACACAGAACACAAATATGAACGCAGAATAACTTTTCATAGAAAGAAGAACGTGAATGTTATGTGGATGGAGGTTGATGAACCCAAAAGCAGACAGAATGCTCTCACAAGATTTATTGTAGACAAAAACAGAAAACAGAACCCACGAGGGGGCAAAACAAGACAAAAGGCAAAAGCCTTGAGTAAGACTTGACTAAGACCTGACGATGACTAAACAGTTACTAACAACAAAACAATTAACTTTATACGTTGAACAGAACTCCAGACAAAATACTCATAGCGAGATATCATTTAGCTAGACAGTGACAAAGCTTGACAACATCTGACACAATTTACAACAGTTGGCAATGAACCGACCCAGGACAGAGAAACACAAGGGGTTTATAAATGGAGGCTAATAATGAACACAACAGGTGAAACTGATACGCTAATAATTACAAAACGAGGATCACAAGGGGGCGGGGTTACATGACGAGACAACGCAAGCACATGGCCAAACAAATGGTCATGTGCTGCACATGAAAACATGGGCCTGTCATGATTCTGCCGCAAGACAAGAGAAAAATCAAGAACAAGATGGCAGGATCATGACAGTGAACTTAGCATGTGTCCTAAACATCTTCAAACAGATTACAGTATTCTATGCTTTGGCACAGTCAAAGTTATTACATACAGCACCTTTAAAAACAACTTGAGCAGCAACAGACGCTGTGCTTTTGTTGAGCTTTATTCTTTACTCAATCATGATCTCTACGGTACAACACCACGACAAACGAATGAACTGTTTGATCTGCTGTCCTGACTTCAGCAGCATCAGAACTATGAATAAACTCCTGCAGATGTTCAAACACTCAGAGATCACTGTACACATCATTCACAAACATCTGCAGTCCTCCTCTGCTACGCTGCTATCATGTGTTTTTATGTTGCATGTGTGTTTAGGATTCAGAGTAATGTTTGTGCACTTTATTACATCATCGCTAGCAGCTGATCATAAATCACTCTTTAATTACAGACAGAAGCAGCAGCATTAAAGCACGATTACTGAGCTGCTCGTCCCTTTATAAGTCAACAGAACAGACTCAGGATCCTGATTCCTGCCTTCACTGAAGAACACACTGACTGGAGTCTGACCTCTGACCTCTGACCTCTGCTCGCTTCAGCAAAGACACTCACAGTTTACATTAATTGTACTTAATGCATTAGCCAACAACTCAGCAATGCATTTGTTACATTATAGATTAATCTTCCTGAAGTCCAGAGGAAGTGATGGAGAGCAGCTCACTGAATTCCTCCTCCTGCGTCCTGATTGGATGAAGGAGCGCTGCAGCTGACCAATCGGATGATGCTTCTGAGCCCATATAAACACACATCAAGACACTGACCTGAATACAGCTGCTAGATACACCAGACTGAACAGAGAAATAATCATCGAATCCAGTGAAGATACAGCTTTATAACGGACTTCTTCAGAACGGACTTTACAGTTTTAATGAGAACACATCACCTAACGAGTCAGCGTTTTTTAACATCCTGAGCAGGTCATTTGTTTAATGTTGGGAATTTCCTGTGTATTAAAAAGCTATGTATCATATTCATCAGATGATGCGAACATCAGATGAACACATGATGAGCATCAGACGGACGAGATCCTCAACATCTGCATTTCAAATGACAAAGTGCTCATGAAATCTGAATATAGATTTATGCTTTATACGTTAATAATACGCCGTGTATGTTCAGTGTTTATGAAGAAACAGAAGAGACTGAAACTCCAGAAGAACTGTGTCTCGAGACGCTTCAGAAACTGAGTTTAGTTCATAGAAATTAATCGATAAAATCTATTCATGACATTATTTTTTAAAAGCATCCCCACTGAATCTCCTCTCAGTTCTGGAGCTGTACAGGAAGGTGTCTGTCGTGGCCACAGTTCTTCTGGATTTAGGTTTATATATATATATATATATACAGATATTTATACACTTTTTAACCTAAGCCCACCCCCTACCTCTCACAGAACACTTTCTGCATTTTTAGAATTTCAGTTTATTTTTATTTTTATACCAGTTTTACAAATGAGGATGTCCACAAATGTAGGTTTTTGGTGATTTGTTCAGGTTTTGCTCAATTTTGGGTACAATTTTGTCCCCAAAATATGTTTAAGTACACACACACACTAAGACACACACACAAACACACTTCCACTCACACACACACACACACACACTCTCTCTCTCTCCCTCTCTCTCTCACTCTCACACACACACACACACACACACACACTCTCTCTCTCTCTCTCACTCTAACACACACACACACACACACTCTCTCTCACTCTCACACACACACACACACACACACTCTCTCTCTCTCACTCTCACACACACACACACACACACACACACTCTCTCTCTCTCTCTCTCACACACACTCACACACTGACACACACACACACACACACACACACACACACACACATACTCATGAATTAATCATGCGCGTGCTCGAGCCGAGTTCAGCACCGAGGACAGCGGCGCGCGACGCACCTCAGGCCGCGTCGGGAAGCGTCGTTTCGGGCTCGCGTCGCGAATCCGACTGTCAGCGCCGCTCGAGCTTTTAGGCTCGTGCATGAGAGTCGTTAAGCGTCACGCCGCGTTACAAGCGCCGACTCACGTCCAATCGCGCGGCCGCTTGTTGCTAGGAAAGATTCGGATGAAGATTCCTCACCTGCTGCGGCGGGAAGCGCGTCACATGTCCTGTCAGCGATGTGCTCCACTCCCGCGGGAATGTTGAGGCGGGAAGAGTGATGTTATGTGGTTGTCCGTGCCATGTTATTCTCCGGGACTGATGCTGGAGACTGCGCGCTACATCCGGGCTGCTGGGAAATCACGGCACCTGACAGCCCATCGACCAACCCTACTACGACGAAGGCTTCAGCATGCATATTCATAAACTAGGCCTGTGCTATTGGACGAGAGCAGCATGACGTCACTATCAACCACTTAAAATTCAATACCTAAGAATTCCCATAGATAAAGTCGGCATCTAGTCATAGCTGGGGGCGTGGCGAGGGCGGAGTCGGCGTGGGGGAAAACACTGCGAACATCGTGTGTATTGGAATGACAAAAATGCACATATTGAGCACTCATTTCCAGAGACACGTAGAACAATTGTAGTCTCCTTTAACTTTAATATTCATATACACTAGTCCATATCGATATTTGATATATTTTACAGCCCTAATGTAGATGTATTCATTCAAAAATAGCCAAAATCCTTGACGTTCTGCTTTATACAGCAAGTTCTATTTATCAGAATCAGAATCAGAATCAGAATGAGCTTTATTGCCAGGTATGTTCACACATACGAGGAATTTGTTTTCGTGACAGAGCTCCGCAGTGCAACATAACAGCGACAGAACAAAAAACACAATAAGGAATAAAAAATACAAAAAAATACAAATAGGTGGGTAAGGATTGACAATATACAAATTGACAATGTATGGCAGGTATATTAAAATGAGCATTTATGTATGTACATGTATATTATGTGGAAAAATTTTAACTGTACGCTAAGTATGTGTGTTGGATAAATAAGTGTATGTGTATATAAATATAAATATAAGTAGTATAGTGTGTTCCATGTATGTACATGTATATTATGTGCAAAAGATTTACGTGTACGCTAAGTATGTGTGTTGGATAAAAAGTGTAGTGTATATAAATATAAATAGTGTAGTGTGTCCCACAGTTATTATCAGCTGTTCATTAGATGGATTGCCTGAGGGAAGAAACTGTTCCTGTGTCTGGTCGTTCTGGTGCTCAGTGCTCTGTAGCGTCGACCAGATGGCAACAGTTCAAAGAGGGAGTGTGCTGGATGTGAGGGGTCCAGAGTGATTTTAACAGCCCTTTTGCTCACTCTGGATAAGTACAGTTCTTGAATAGATGGGAGGGTTGTACCGATAATTCGCTCAGCAGTCCGGACTACCCTCTGTAGTCTTCTGAGGTCCGATTTAGAAGCTGAGCTGAACCAGACAGTTACTGAAGTGCAGAGGATGGATTCGATGATGGTGGAGTAGAACTGTTTCAGCAGATCCTGTGGCAGGTTAAACTTCCTCAGCTGGCGAAGGAAGTACAACCTCTGCTGGGCCTTTTTCACAATGGAGTCAATGTGAATGTCCCACTTCAGGTCCTGAGAGATAGTGGTGCCCAGGAACCTGAATGACTCCACTGCAGTCACAGTGCTGTTCATGATGGTGAGTGGGGGGAGTGCAGGGGGGTTTCTCCTGAAGTCCACGATCATCTCCACTGTTTTGAGCGTGTTAAGCTCCAGGTTGTTGAGAGTGCACCAGACAGCCAGCTCTTTAACCTCCTGTCTGTAAGCAGACTCGTCACCGTCCTGAATGAGGCCGATGAGTGTGGTGTCATCTGCAAACTTCAGGAGCTTGACAGAGGGGTCCTTAGATGTGCAGTCATTAGTGTACAGGGAGAAGAGCAGTGGGGAGAGGACACAGCCCTGGGGAGCTCCGGTGCTGATTGTACGGGTGCTGGATGTGTATTTTCCCAGCCTCACTAGCTGCTGCCTGTCTGTCAGGAAGCTGTTGATCCACTGACAGACGGAGGTGGGCACGGAGAGCTGAGTTAGTTTGGGCAGGAGGAGGTTTGGGATGATCGTGTTGAAGGCAGAGCTGAAGTCCACAAACAGGATCCTCACATAGGTCCCCGGTCTGTCTAGGTGTTGCAGAACATAATGCAGTCCAATGTTTACTGCATCGTCCACAGACCTGTTTGCTCTGTAGGCAAACTGAAGAGGATCCAGCAAGGGTCCAGTGATGTCCTTCAGGTGGGCCAGCACCAGTTTTTCAAATGACTTCATGACTACAGACGTTAGAGCCACAGGCCTGTAGTCATTTAGTCCTGTAATTTTGGATTTCTTTGGGATGGGGATGATGGTGGAGCGTTTGAAGCATGAAGGGACTTCGCACAGCTCCAGCGATCTGTTGAAGATCTTTGTGAAGATGGGGGCCAGCTGGTCAGCACAGGATTTCAGACAGGCTGGTGTAACACAATCTGGGCCTGGTGCTTTTTTCCTTTTCTGCTTCCTGAAGACCTGGCGCACCGCATCCTCGCTGATCTGTATTGCAGGTGTGGGGGAGAGGGGGGATGCAGGAGGTGACTGGATTCCGCGATTCAATCATTTCGCAAACACAGACGGGGTGAATTTATGAATGAAAGTGTAAAAGTTCTGACACAAAACTAAGTTGTTACGTGTCCACACGCTTTTTAAGTGGGTTTATGTTCGACACTAGGCTAATGTTACATAGTTTTGCTTCAGGTAGAACGATAAGGCTAATTATATATGCATGCCACTCTCTGAAACAACCTTACACAGTTTTGATAGCGTTAATAATGAACACGATGCTAATATAGCCTGCCTGTGATGAAAGGCAGACTGTACACACACACATGCTTAGTCTTGGGATTCCACAACTTCCCTTGATCATCCTCACAACTTATTGCTTGTAGCTATTTTGTCATCCTTTCCAGCTCTGTATGTTTATTAGGAAGGATGTAGAACTTCAATTCATAATTTGTTAGTTTATTGGAGGTACAGAAAACGACACAACAACTCTTCGGCGTGATTGTCCCGTGTATTTCAATTGGTGCCAAGGCAATGTTTTCCCCCACGGGCTAAATTCACATCACGTGACGGGGCGTTCCCGGGGGCGTTCCCAGACCAACCGTCTGTATCTATTGGAATAGAACGTCCAAGTGAAGTTAGAACGTCGACTTTTCTTATTAATTAATAATCTAAAAGGAAGACTTTTTATTATGATTATTTATATAACATATCAAAAAAACGTCAAACAATTCTGTATTACTATTATAATTATTATTTTTGTGTTGTCCTTCATATCATTCAACAGAACACTATAGACCTAGTATGACAACTGAAGAACTACAGTCGTGGCCAAAAGTTTTGAGAATTATATAAATATTGGAAATTGGAAAAGTTGCTGCTTAAGTTTTTATAATAGCAATTTACATATACTCCAGAATGTTATGAAGAGTGATCAGATGAATTGCATAGTCCTTCTTTGCCATGCAAATTAACTTAATCCCAAAAAAACCTTTCCACTGCATTTGATTGCTGTCATTAAAGGAGCTGCTGAGATCATTTCAGTAATCGTCTTGTTAACTCAGGTGAGAATGTTGACGAGCACAAGGCTGGAGATCATTATGTCAGGCTGATTGGGTTAGAATGGCAGACTTGACATGTTAAAAGGAGGGTGATGCTTGAAATCATTGTTCTTCCATTGTTAACCATGGTGACCTGCAAAGAAACGCGTGCAGCCATCATTACGTTGCATAAAAATGGCTTCACAGGCAAGGATATTGTGGCTACTAAGATTGCACCTAAATCAACAATTTATAGGATCATCAAGAACTTCAAGGAAAGAGGTTCAATTCTTGTAAAGAAGGCTTCAGGGCGTCCAAGAAAGTCCAGCAAGCGTCAGGATGGTCTCCTAAAGAGGATTGAGCTGCGGGATCGGAGTGCCACCAGTGCAGAGCTTGCTCAGGAATGGCAGCAGGCAGGTGTGAGCGCATCTGCACGCACAGTGAGGACAAGACTTCTGGAAGATGGCCTGGTGTCAAGAAGGGCAGCAAAGAAGACACTTCTCTCCAAAAAAACATCAGGGACAGATTGATCTTCTGCAGAAAGTATAGTGAATGGACTGCTGAGGACTGGGGCAAAGTCATATTCTCCGATGAAGCCCCTTTCCGATTGTTTGGGGCATCTGGAAAAAGGCTTGTCCGGAGAAGAAAAGGTGAGCGCTAACATCAGTCCTGTGTCATGCCAACAGTAAAGCATCCTGACACCATTCATGTGTGGGGTTGCTTCTTATCCAAGGGAGTGGGCTCACTCACAATTCTGCCCAAAAACACAGCCATGAATAAATAATGGTACCAAAACACCCTCCAACAGCAACTTCTTCCAACAATCCAGCAACAGTTTGGTGAAGAACAATGCATTTTCCAGCACGATGGAGCACCGTGCCATAAGGCAAAAGTGATAACTAAGCGGCTCGGGGACCAGAATGTTGAAATTTTGGGTCCATGGCCTGGAAACTCCCCAGATCTTAATCCCATTGAGAACTTGTGGTCAATCCTCAAGAGGCGGGTGGACAAACAAAAACCCACTAATTCTGACAAACTCCAAGAAGTGATTATGAAAGAATGGGTTGCTATCAGTCAGGATTTGGCCCAGAAGTTGATTGAGAGCATGCCCAGTCGAATTGCAGAGGTCCTGAAAAAGAAGGGCCAACGCTGCAAATACTGACTCTTTGCATAAATGTCATGTAATTGTCGATAAAAGCCTTTGAAACGTATGAAGTGCTTGTAATTATATTTCAGTACATCACAGAAACAACTGAAACAAAGATCTAAAAGCAGTTTAGCAGCAAACTTTTTGAAAACTAATATTTATGTAATTCTCAAAACTTTTGGCCACGACTGTAGCTACTTCAAAATACCAAAAGACATTAATTCTACAAATATTTAGAAAAGCGGAACTTTACTAATTATGTATTCTTTTTAAAACCTCGAAACATTGTAAAACTAAGTGTAGAAACATTAAAAGCGTTTCATTCAGAGATAAAATTAAAATAAAAAGTCACGATACATCCATAAAACACCTATAATAAATATTTTTGGAAAAAAAAATCGATGTTTTCAAAACATTCAAGACGACTCGCCACTAAGACGCGTCGGGTTAGCGTAATTAATATTCAGAAAAATCGCATTTGAAAGGTGACCAGTCAACGTTGGCACGTTCTGTTTAATATTCATGAGCTACGCCTTCACCATGGTAGGGTTTGTAACTTCGAACCGTGCGGCTTCGGATCATAACGCGTTCAATTAGCTACTTCAATTCGAATTCACTACTTCGTAAAAACGTAGTCTATTTTGATGTGGTGATGTCACACCGGGTCTTTGGGATTCTGGCATTATAAACTCTGACACACGGTACCGGTACCGAATCCAAACATAGCGACTGCTCTCTCAGCGTTCAGACGCGTCAGATCCGGCGCGAGATTCTACTAACACCGAGGACACGTGACACGACGCTTAAGACGGCTCTGTGAATGACGTCACGACACACAACTCCGTCGATGACGTCATTGCTGTAGATCAAGGTAAAAAGACAAACAAGACTGAGAACAGGTATGAGACTGAGGAAGTCATGGACAAGTCATGATCCACAACTGATGTAAGAGGATGGTAAAACTCGACCGGTGATAACAAGATTTACATCAAGATCGACCAAAGAAAAGGTATGGAAATGCACAAAGAATTCGGAATTCCTCAAAATAAAGAAGTTAAAATTCGGCGAAGACTTGACCACGAAAGACAAAGAGACTCGCACTAAACTATGGCCACAGATTGAAGAGGCACGGAAGCCAGGGAGGAGAGCCAAAGCCAGCAGTGAGGGGAAAGAAATAAAGATTTAAGGACAGCTCTGAAGTTGCTTATGGACTTTAGTTGAGAAGTTCAGTTGTATTCTAAAATACATCTAGTGGTGTGCCGTTATATTTAATGTCTGACAGTTAAAAGGTCAGATTTATAATCCCAAATTTGCTTATAATCCGTATTCAAAAGGTGAAGAAAATCATTTCCCCTCTTTGTTACACCTAAAACTCAAGGGGTTTTTTGTTTGTTTGTTTGTTCTTGTTTTCGTTAGCCTGTTCTGCTTCTCAATTTGTCTTTGTCATTTTATTCACTTAATGCGAGGGGTATACGAGAACATACTAAGAGCAAAGCTGTACTTTTATTTTGTAAAACTATCAAGGCAGATTGTTATTTTCTACAAGAAACACACGCCTTAGCTTCACATTTTATTTTCTGGAAAAATCAGTGGGGAGACAATATTTGGATGTCTTATGGAAACAGTAAATCTGCTGGCGTGGCCATATTAAAGGGCTCCTTTCAGGGAAAAATCCTTAATGTTGTTCATGATTTAGGAAGATGGGTTATTTTAGTTATCGAATTTATGGAAAATATTTTCATTTTGGGTAATATATATGGTCATAATAATAGTCATAGAAATACACATCTTTTTGCAGAATTTGATGAACAAATAAATGACTTATTGATTTCTTTCATCAACGCTAAGTTAATTTTGGGGGGTGACTGAAACTGCATAAGTGACCCCATCAAAGAGGCAATTATGGAGAGTTTAATAATCTATGCATGCATTTAAACTGTTGTGACATATGGAGACTAAAATATCCACAGCAAATCCAGTTCACTTGGACTAACAAAGATTTATCTGAGAGATCCAGGATTGACTTCTGGCTTATTTCAAATGAGTTGTCAGACCATGTGGAAGAAACCAAAATACAGCCCTCAGTATTTTCGGATCATAATATGATCACTTTAGTAATATGTATAAGGGGTCAATCAATAAAATATAAACCAAACTATTGGAAATTAAATAGACTTTTGAGTGATAAAAGCTTCATAGAAAAAGCCAAAAAAATCAGAAATGAAAATTTGATAGAAGCAAAAAAAGACAGAATATATGGAAAATATTGGGAGTATACAAAATTTCGAATCCGTAATATGGCCATTGAAAGGCAAAATAATTATCCAAGGAAAAAAGAATGAGACAAGATCGAATACTCAAGGGAATCATTTCTATTTTTGAAAATAGACATTAATATTTTATTTGAATTACAAGCTAAATTGGACAGTATCTATCAGAATTTGGCACAGGGAGCCTTTATTCGTTCTAGGCGGAAATGGATAGAGCATGGTGAAAGGAATACGAAGTATTTCCATAATTTAGAAAAAAGAAATGTTAGTGTTAACAGTATATATAAACTTAAAATTAATGATCAGATCTCTGAAGACCCCTCAAATTTCTAATTGTGTGGAAGATTTTTATAAAAAACTATATTCCAAACATAACAGTTGTCAGAGCTCATATTTCTGCTCAAGGTATTGATGAAACTCAGAAGGACATTTGTGATCAAGACATATCCCGAAGAACTTAAAAAGAACATTAGTAAGTTAAAAGATAATAAATCCCCAGGGAATGATGGCCTAACAGGTGAATTTTATAAAGCATTTCAAGATTACATCTCTGAATTCTTATTATCAGTTTTTAAGGAGGCTATAGAAACCTGTAGGCTTCCCCCAACTATGTGTCAAGGTTAATTACATTGTTACCTAAACCCAATAAGGATTGTTCGCTTCTTGACAATTGGAGGCCTAAAACTTTAATTAATAATGATGCAAAATTGTTGGCTCATATTTTTGCGCAAAGAATAAAGTTTTGCTTCGATACAATAATAGATGACAGTCAGTCTGGTTTTATTCAAGGACGGCATATTAGTAACAATATTCGATTAATCTTAGATTTAATCGATTATAAGGATTTAATAACTGATAATAGTTACATTTCTATATTATATTTTTATGTAATTCTTATAATCAAAGAGGTTTAAATGTGCTTGATTTTGATACTTGGAAATACAATCTTCAAATTGAACAGGATTAAACACTATATTAAGCATACTGATAAACTATGGTATATCATTCCAAATCTTATTTTTGAAAAAGTTGGTGGTATAGAGTTCCTTTTAAAATGCGACGTTGAGGTTAACAAGCTCCCCATTCAGCGATCCAATTTTCATAGACAGGCTCTTTTATGTTGCCTTCTTACAAACATAGCTTCTCCCCTCACAAACAGTTAATTTGGAATAATAAAATTGTTAAATATAAGAATAAATCAATCTTCTATGACAATTGGATTAAAAACGATATTCTTATGGTCTCACAACTGATGAATAATGAGGGTTACTTACTAACATTTACTGAATTTTTAAACACATTTAGGATTCCAGTAACTCCAAGGGACTATAGTATTGTCTTTGATGCAATTCCAGAAGGTTTATTGAGACTCTTGAGAGGTACTAGTGAACCTCATAAGCAATCAATGAATAAAAAACAGGTTTTGTTAAACGGAGTTGATATAAAAGATTGTTTGACTAATGTTACATGTGTGTTCAGGTAGGCTACATGTACTGTATATAGTGAGTTCAATTCCTCTTGTTCTTATATAGAATGGTTCCAAAAATAGACAATTTTGTGGAGGATGTTGTCCCTCTCTACAGTCTCTCAGAATTGAGAAGTCATTTCAGGCTTTCCAGAGAACAAGTGGAGGTTTGTACTGGACTGGTTAATATAAAAGTCATTGAACTATTACAAGTGTTAGCATGTTGTCTTGATGACCCTATTTTTCCACCTTTGCAGGATGTCATCACTACCCTTGGTCCTGTGTATGTGAATTTACAACAGACCAAACTGCCACTCACCAACAGTGTTCTTGCCTGAATCAGGAGTCATATCGTGGGGTTTAACATGTCAAAATCCACTCTTGCCAAGCATCTCCATGAGTTTTGTTACAATATTAACACATACATGGCCCACCACATATCCTGGCCCGAGGTCAAAGGCTGGAGATGTCAAAGTTAGGGTTTGACACAGCAGGTTTCCCCAACACTGTATGTGCAGTAGATGGGTGTCCCATTCCTATAATGAGACCCCTCTGTGATATTCCCTAGCATACGTGAATAGGAAACAGTTTTATTCTGTAAATTTAACTGGGTTTTGTGAGAGTCAGCGGCACTTCTGTCACATTAGTGTGGGTCATCCTGGGAGTTGGCATGATGCCAGAGCATTTCGCTTCACAGAAGTTTGTCGTGTTCTTGAAGAAGATCCTCATTCACTTGTTCCACAGGGAATGCACATAATTGGGGATTCTGCCTACCCTTAATTGCCTCAACTTATGAGGCCTTATAGAGACAATGGCCACTTGTCTGCTAGGCAAAAATATTTTAACAGAAAGCTCAATGCAGCTCGCGTGGTCATTGAGCATGCATTTGGCATTCTAGAATCTAAGTTTAGGAGGCTCCATTACCTGCAAATGAGAAGCATTTCTAATCTCAGCTCAGCAGTCTCAGCCTGCTGCATTTTGCATAATCTTTGTTTAGAGCCCAGTGATCAAGTTGTTCTAATGGGACACTGGCTGGTGGATGGTGGTTTCCCAAAACTGAGGTTTAGGGGTGCCGGCGACCTAGTGGATAGGAGGTTGGAGAAGCTTTGCAGCACAAGCTGGGCCACTGAGGAGAGCTGTTTGGAGAGAAGATTGTAGATGTGGTCAGTGTCACTCAAGAATTATTTCCTGTATATTCTTGTTAATGTGTACCTTTTGTTTTAACAGCTGATACTTTCTCCATGACAGAGGAAAGGAACATTTGATCTGGGGGAATAAATGATAAATAAAACACTTGCACAAATCATTGGTGACTTGTAATTATTTCACAGTCATGTGGTTTACTTACCATTTTGCGTCCTTTCAGCGATGTCCTTGGAAACCGTTAGCATGACAACATTGCCTTTGCTGTCTAACACATTAATGGTTACGTTGTCCATTTTGTGTGTGTTACACAGGGTAATGCAGGTTCTTAATATATCCTAAGGAACCATGGGTCCATAGCCAACACCTGTTCCATTCATTATTACATATATAAAAATTCCCTGGGGGGTATGTGTATTTTAAGGTTTCAGCAACAAGATTTACAGTACCCTCCTGCTGAGCTCTTTTTAACATAAACACCATTGATTTTCATATACAGAAAAGCACAATTCTGTTGGATTTATATTGTGATTTAGACCAACTATTTGAAAGTGAACAGAATGTTGTTAAGTTGAAGTTACAGCAAGTTGTTAGCAGTTTGCTAACCACATGCAGGTGAAGTATAAACACAGCAAAATAAACTAGACAATATGAAGAAACCAAACAAATGGAGGAACATAATGTATTATATATCATTTGTATAGGAGCATACATTTATGACCACATTAGATTGTATGTTTTTAAGATTAACATTTTAGTTATTAAAAATGCTCATTTGAATAGGTTATGCTGCTGAATACTGTAAAAGGTCTGTATAAAAAAGAAAGTCATGCAAAATAAACATACACAAACTTTATATTAACAATAAAGTAAATACAGTAAAACAATATTTAATAAATATGATTTATAAGATGAAGACGACATAAAAACGTATTGAACTGTTTTAAAAGTCCATATGAGAATTTCTGAAACTGAAGTCGACTCGCAATAAACTTGAAACGCACGTCATCGGTGTCATCAGTGAATCCAGCCAATCGTGGATCAGTTGTGTCGTCATCAGAACCTGTGCAGCCGCTCTTCAGAAGCTGCGCTGGCTTGTCCAAAAATTTAATTTTTGTTATTCAACTGTTTATTATCTTCGGAAAATACCATATTCACAAATGTAAATGGTCTAATTCACAACCTAGCTTTAATGTATTTCATCTGGACTTTAAAACATATTACAAAACAATAGAAAACATGCAAAATATGAAGGCTACAAGAACATTTCATCTCCTGAAGGAACTGAATATATTTTAAATTTCCCCTTCTATAAATTAATATGTTATTATCCTCTGGTCTGTACATTTCTTTTTTGTTGTTGTGCAGGTTTCACAGTATTTGTAGTGTTCTCTGTACCTATTGTCCTGTGCATTGTTCATAATAAAGTTTGAAAAAAAAAAAAGAAAAAAAAAAGAAGCTGCGCTGGCTGAGTTCTCCGGCTACTCTCGAATCGCTCTCGCGGTACTTTGATGGCACACGTCACAGTCACGTGGCGTCAGCGCTGTATCAAGTCGGACAAAATTTCTAACCGGCATGCACTGCTTCAAGTCAGCCGACGATCGGTTTGCGCAGAGCTGCATGAAGTCGAACAAGCCTACAGTCTCTGCCCACTATGACTGATGGTTCTCCAGCCCTTCACAGAAGAGCTAAAACATTTTAAATTATTCAGGAATTAATTCAAGTATTATGTTTGTATATAGAGCGGGTGAATAAGTTGAAAATTGTAGTCAGTTACTGATTTCAAATTACACGACAAACAGTTAGTTACATTACACATTTTAGATAATATAACCAGACTACTTTCTGATTACTTTTGACCTAACTCGTTTATCACATTGATTTAAATAGGATAATCTAGTTCCACACTGTTAGACTTTTTATCGTATTTTTGCGGTAACTTACTGGCAGCACTATTGCCAGTAAGTTACTGTAAGTTCCCCTTTACAGTAGCTTACCTGTAAATGTGTTTTACGGTAAGATGCCCTTACCGCAATGTAATTTTACAGTAAGATGCTCTTACCGCGATTTCATTTTACAGTAAGATGCCCTTACCGCAATTTAATTTTACAGTAAGATGCCCTTACCGTGATTTAATTTTACAGTAAGATGCCCTTACCGTGATTTCATTTTACAGTAAGATGCCCTTACCGTGATTTCATTTTACAGTATGATTCCCTTCATTTAACAGTATATTAGTCATTTTATTTTATTTTAATAATAATAATATTTTAATATTTATATTTTACATTAATGCTATAGAATTTAACAAATACCAAAAAAAGTGACTTGAGTCCATGTACATCAACATATTGTTTATTGTGCTTTTTTGTCAAACAAAATATTTTATTATAAACAAATCATCTAATTAAAACAAAACTAAGTTACAAAACAAAACAAAACAAATAAAAAAAAATTCACTTTAAAAGGTTATATTATTTGCTTTTCTATTGGTGTGTAGTTCACAGTTATCTTTTTACCTTGATTTAATTTCTTAACAGAGCTTTTTCTTTAAATATAACTTGTACTTCTACTTATGGTCTATTTTGTAGTCCACTGCCACCTATTATCCCAAGAGTGCCAGTCGAATCAACAAGTCCACTTGTCCAGAGCACTTACTACTGTGTAGAGGTTTGGGGGGATAGTAAAGCTATCGGGTCAAGAGTAGTGAGTGATTCTCTTTGTCTTTTGTTGTTTGATTGCAATGGCAAACAGCATCAGTATACTGTATATAGGCTACTGTTACTTTAAGACAGAATGCACAGATCCAAAATAATTACTTACATGCATCCAATTTTTTCCCTATTATTTACGTTCACTTAAGACATGATTGTGGACTATTCAATTTCTGGGCTTACGTGAATACTATTCAGGTCATGCATTTTGACACATACATATGTGTATTTGATCTGTAAAAGCACAGATCTGAAATGGGTGCTCGAATGTTGACAGACTGTGTGCTCACTCTTCGAATGAGTGTGCACAAAGTGCTGCCTGTCAGTATGCAAGTGCTAAATTGAGATATCTTGCATGGCTTATTGCAATTTTAATAACTTACATTTTTGCATTTTGCCTTTTCCTCATTTACCCACATTTCTTTATTGCTCAAATGCATCAGTAACTTTAAGCAGTCATAACACGCAATGCATTGACATGGATTTAACATTTCAGAAAGCAACAAGTGCAAATAAAATGTTAATCTTCTCTGTGGTTGCATTTTAAGACCTTTGAAACCTGGATTTAAGACATTTTGACGCTGATTAAGGCCCTATCTTTTCATTAACAAATTTAAGACATTAAGACTTTTAAAGGATCCACAGGCATATGGAGCCAAAAGAGTCTCAATAAAGATAAATGCACACACTACATTCACATATGCACACATAGGATTCATACATCAACACACATAATTCATAAATACACACATGTAATGTATTTCTGATGCACACACACATATATCTTGATTTACAAACTGCTTGCGGTCTGTGAACTTCACTGCATTTGTGTGTGAATTTTGAGACTCCCTTGACTTGGCTCGACACACAAATGCCTTTTTTTAAACAGGGAATGATCTGCAACCAATCAGATATCTCCCTTGTTTTAGCCAATCACAAGAATGCACCCCACGTGGGGGATTGTTTACTTATAAGCCAATCAGCGAACTACTCACTTTCCTCAGCGAACGACTCACTTTCCTCACGCAGCCGGCGACCCACTTTGCGCAGCCGGAGACTCACTTTCCGCAGCGAACGATTCACTTTCCTCACGAGTCATGCAGCGAACGACTCACTTTTTTAAAATATTTCAATAAAATGAAATAATTGCTTATTGCAAATTTATGAATCCATGGTTAACTTTTTTTCTGCAGTCACTGGGCTATATGTATTGAGACATTTTTAAATTTATATTTTGTAAAAAATAATAAAAAAATAAACCTGAATTGTAATCTAAACATCTGTATTTTCATACAATTTCATAAATAAGTAGGCTATAATATGCTGCACCACAGGCATATGGCGCTGTGTGAACGCGTTCATGTGATTGGCTTATAAGTAAACAATCCCCCGTGGAGTGCGTTCTTGTGATTGGCTAAAACAAGGGAGATATCTGATTGGTTGCAGATCATTCCCTGTTTAAAAAAAGGCAGTGAAGTTCACAGACCGCAAGCAGTTTGTAAATCAAGATATATGTGTGTGTGCATCAGAAATACATTTCTGAATCTTGTCCTGTGCATTTCTGAATCTTGAGTGCATTTGTAAATGTTGTTTGCATTTCTGAATTGTGTGTGTATTTCTGAATTTTGTATGCATTTGTGAATCTTCTGTGCTTTTTAAATTTTGTGTGTGCATTTGTAAATTTTGTGCGCATTTGTGTATCCTGTGTGTGTATTTATGAATCATGTGTGTGCATGTATGAATCCTGTGTGTGCATATGTGAATGTAGTGTGTGCATTTATCTTTATTGAGACTCTTTTGGCTCCATACAGGCACCCTGAGTACAGTAGCGACAAATATTTAATGGAACTGCAAAGATTGTGTACTGGTGTTTGGTGTTTGACTGATTGTGGTGGCCTGTCTGGGCCAAATTTTTGTCCCAGTCCAGCCCTGCATTAGAAACTTACCTAATTTGCAGTCTTCCATTCAAATTCCGTAAGCCTCTGCAGGAATGTTGCTACCCGGGAGTTGATGGCTGCAACTTTTCTCTGTACAGTTCCACCTGTCTTTCGGCTTTTACCGAATTTTGCAGTGCACTTTGTGCCCTCTTCAGGATTGATCCTGACAAAGAATCTAAAAACAAACACAGGTCTTAAATGTTCATATTAACACATACAGTAGTCATCTTTAAAAGCGGCCCTGTGCATTTATCAATTTTAATGACATGGAGGCAAAGAACCACCCAAAACGAAATGACCCTAAATCATTTAATGCACAGCTAGCCATGGATAATCCCGCTTATACCATGGTCATTTGCCAGCACTGACAACTTAAAATTGTTGTTGCTGTTTGCAGAAAGTTCGCAATATTTGACCGGAAGGGACAAATTGACCCAACAACTAATCAATTAATAAAACATTTTGGTTTCTTATAATTTGGCTTTGGCTGCATTGCATGCCATTTTATTTATATTATTCTGAAATGAACGAAATGACTCGAAAAAGATTCTTTAATTTTGCTGAACGAGACTCAAATATCCGAGTCAATAAAATGATCCAAACTTCCCACTACTACACAGCGGTGTTTCGTTTATGAATGAATCTGCGTTTTCAAACAAATCTAGTGAGTCAATGACCCATTCAAAAAGACAGTCGCTTGCTTTGTTCCTGAATAAATCTGCCGTTTGAACGAACTGACTGAATGAATCGTTCAGTGACAAAGACAGTGACTTGCTGTCCCCTACTGGCAGTTTTAGTTTAATTTTTAAAGTATTTTTTCAGTTATTTAAATCATTTAATATTTCTATATTCAAAACCTTCTATTTAAAACATTAATCTCATAACATATTGTTATCATAAATTTAAATGCATTCATGCCCCTTCTGAGCCTCATTAAAGTCCCAGTGAACAGAAAGTTGCAAACAACTTTTCTCCAGTGTTGTGAAGTATTTCCATCTGAAACGGAATATTAAATAGAGGGCAGGGTTTTACTTTATTTTTTATTTAATTTTTATTAAGGTTAAATAAATAAAAAAAATACCTAAGTGCTCCTAAAAAGAAATGTAAGTGTAAAGCCCTAAGTTATGCATTACAATATGTTAATGCATCTGAACTGATAGTCAAAACATACTTACAAAGCCAAAGATCCTCAGTGCTTGTGGCTCTTAAAAGAGCCTTTGGGCTGTAGTTAGCTCCTGATGACACAGGGAAAAGAGAAAAAGAAGAAACATTATTTTTCGTCAATGATTCATGGGTAATGACTATATGAAGATGTTAAATCAAACCTTGATGAGAGGATTCGCGAGCCTGCATAATTCGGCACTGAATTAAAATGGCGTTGTGAGCAGTGAGTAGATTCTGACTAACTTGAACACCTTTGATAGGTCATTGCGTTCAAGAGACCAGACAACTAACGTTATGTCTGTGAATGGCTACATTGATGCTCACCGCTGCAAAATGCGTTGTAAGATTCATTTGCCATTCACCAGAGAGTGAACACAAATAAGCACTAATATACACTGGAGCTGGAGCGCTTGCCAAATCTGTTGCGCCAATACATTATTTCAGTATCAATTGAGTGTGCTCTTGCTTGCGGTGGACTGCGGGAGAGAGACTGCGAGAGAGTGCGTTTGAGAATTCGCGCCAACGTTACTTTAAATAGCCTAACGTCACACACATTTAACGGCATTCATTTAAATGACGAGTAAAATATACCATAACTGGTCTTAAAAAATACGGAAAACCATTGAAAAAATATTACATTGGGTCCATCTAAAAGCAGTCAGTCAACTGTATGACATAATGGGATATGAAAGCGGCAGTTTTTGAGGAAAACTAAAAGTTCCTTCAGACTGTCCTGTTAATAATAGCCTATTAGATTATATTATTTACTTTCTTCATAAATTTAGCTATATTTAATTGATATTGGTAATGGTTTACGTTGTAAAAGTAACTTATAAAATAAATTTGTTAAGTAAAAAGTACTTACCTCAGAAAAACTCGCAGCTGGCTTCTAGTAGCGATCCACTCTGACAGACGTCAGTTTTGCGCGCACTCGACACGTCACACAAACATCAGTTTACATTCTGCCAGGTTGTTGCGCGGGCTTTGCACGTGAGCAACAATTTAAAATTTGTGAGGTCTAAGCAAAGTTATTATTATTATTATTATTATTATTGTTGTTATTTAAATATCACCACACCTGTGCTCTTATACCTGGCATGAAAATAAAACAAAAAATGCCTAATTTGCCTGTATGGGAACCAGCTGTCGATTACTATTATTATTAGGGCCCGAGCACCGATGGTGAGAGGACCCTATTGTTTCTGCTCCGTTTATTATTATTATTATTGTTGTTATTGTTGTTGTTGTTGTTGTTGTTGTTGTTGTTTTTTATTGGAGAAAATGCTACTATTAAAATTAACATCCAGTGTGTGAAATGAGAATAATTTTATGATTTTCATCTGCAGAACAAGACGGAAAAAACTATAAAACATTATCATATGACATTTTAATAGGCCTAAAACATTAATACAATATGCTTATAGCCCTATGAGTAATACAAGTTGTGGACACAATGACAAAGGCAATTTGCATACAAAAAGGCATACAACTTAATTGTATGTATAGATATCTGTCTTCTTCATTTACAGTAGCACTACTGCTTTTGCGTAAACAGTAAAGTACTGTAAATGACCATATACAGTAAGTTACTGTAAAATTCATACAAAATACCCACAATGCAGTGCATATTACAGTAGTTTACCGTAAATAATATAAATGGTATTTTACTGGGCTTTTTTGCGGTAAGTTACTGTAAAATTACGGCAAAGTCTAAGAGTGCATATTGATATAAAAATGCAAAGAGAAAGACAATATATTCCATTCATTGTTACAACAACATTAATTGCATTAAAGATTGCATTAAGTCAAGGCTGAGCAAACTGGGGTTTCTGATGGAATCATAAAAATGTAAAATTAATCATTTAAAAATAACATGAATCGAAATAAAACACTTTCTTAAAAAATGGCATATTTTATCAGTGTTCCTACATGTTTAGTGTTAATCAATGTCAGAGAATCATGAGCATGGACTTATTACCTTAAAATCTCAGCTGGATGAGGTTTAGCTGACAAAAGAAGTTTGTGAAGCCCTGCATTAAATGTAAATAAGAAACAACGTGAACTTGTGCCTTTTAATGTGTTTGACAGACAAAAGCCTAATTCAGATACACATGAATGGGTTCATCAGAAGTTGATGCCATGTTGAAACTCTTCTTAAAGCTGAACTGATTTCTGTGAATTTCTAGTGACTGGTCTCTGTGTGAAACTGGAAGATCTCATAACTTAATTAATACTCAATTCTAGGAATCTGATTACGTAATCCAGATCACATGTAATCAGTTACTGTATGAGTATATGGCGTTCTATCCACAGCACTCCAGTCCATCAGTGAACATCTGGAGAAGACAAAAGATGAAACACGTCCAGCATTAAGATGATTATAACTCAAATACATAGAGTCTATAATCCATAATAACACTTCCTCCAGTGAAAAAGTGTTCTGGTCTGAATCAGGAGAGAAATCTGCACAGATCAAGCAGTGTTTAAACTAATCTGTGAGAGACAACAGCAGATGCACTTTTTCACTGGAGGAAGTGTTATTATGGACTGTTTGATGAAGAAACTAACTCTTCCACATCTTGGAGATCAGGACCTTCTGCAGATATCATAGAAAAGGAGCTACATGACTGAGCTCAGGTGAACTATGGGAAAGATCACCTGATGGCAGATGTTTCTGTTCAGTAACGCTGGAGACCACATGAAGAACAATGAGTGCTTCAGCATCATGTGAGGAGCTTTAGAGGAATGTGTTACGAACACAGACACACAGTATAATGGTGTTCTGTGTGCTGATGAGCCAGCAGCGCATGACTGTGGACACAAGAGACTCATTACAGCACAAACCAGCCACTATAACACATCTACATACAGAGACAGAACCTGATCCATCAGCACATCATGTTCTCATCCAGTGTGCCAGTACAGATCTCTAAACATCCCTAAAATAAGACACATTTACTGGAGATGCACGTCTTGTTTTATGAAAAATGTATCAGCATCTTGGATTAAAACAAGAACAGTGTGTCAAAATAACAACAAGAACAAACTCAATTCAAATAGAAAACAAGATGATCTTTCTGACCCAGTTGGCAGAATTTTTAAAAGTGTTTAAAACATAAATTCACTTCATTGTGATACATTTTTCAGAAAAAAACAAAAACAAAAACAAAAAACAATACTCATTTTGTATCTCCAGGGGCCCGTTTCATTAAAAATGAACAAAAAAACTTCTAAAAGTGGAAGTAAAGTGCCTAACTAGTGTTTAATAATGATACAGCTATTTATCATTGTAATAAATATAATCCTTTACAATCTGTTATTACTGAATCCTGTTAATGTATAACAATACTGAGGTGCAAATGTATCTGCCAGCAGGGACGTGCACAGACAGTTTGAGGGGCAGGGGCTAAAGTGAAATAAAGGGCACTTCTCATAATTAGGTTTTTTTTTTTTTTTAAACAATAAAGTATATATATATATATAACCCTAACCCTATATATATATATATATATTAACGCAACTCTGACTTCCTTAAAAAAAATAATTTAAAAAGTTAATTAATTTTATCTTCCTCAAACTCACGCAATTGTTTCATTTTCAAAAGATGTCTACAAAATAATCAGTTCACAGAAACCATGGTCTCCTTAGTATTCACTAGGTTTATAGAGCAGCAAAGGAAACCATTCCACAATCTGCATGTTCTGAACACATTCTCTATGATACTAGTTTCAAGAAGAGTTCAGATGCAAAGCCTCTAAGTGCCATCTCAAATTATCTTATGAGCTTTTTTTTCAAGTTCGTATTTAAGTTCAGTAGTTTAACTTAAATGACAATTAATAGGTAATTTTAATTGCCAGTAATGTGAAATAAGTGAACATAAACATACAAGCTTGATAAAAATGATCAATATCGAAGGAAATTACAGATGGCAGATTTTTCATCTGAACTCTTCATATTTAGAATAACCTAAATAACTGCATCAAACAGAGGGGCGTGTTTTACTAATAATTTGTTTATTTTTGCACAAGGCACTACATCGTTTTAATTATTTTGGTGTTATCAGAATACATAACACTTTAAAATTAAACTTACCAAAATAATTGAGTAAAACTTCAATAAAAGCCAATGTCATGTATGTATTTGTGGTGGTATGGAATACTATTTTATAAAGGTTTCGAGGAAATAAAAAAAGCTAAATTACTTAAATAGTTAATTTATAAATATTGTTATTTTTAAAGTTTAATGTTAACTTATTTCTACTCAGTTTTATTTATTAATGTACCAGATGCAGTTACTCAGATTTACTACATTGTTTAGAGTGTATCCTCCATCTGTTTGCATCTGTAGATTTCTTCTAAATTCACCAATTTAGATTTCTACATTTCAGGGGGAAAGACTCTTGATGTAAGTCAATAACTGGGGACGTTCTGTATGCAAATTAGGCGTCAACTAGTTAAAATGCGCACATTTGCATCTAATTGACAGGGAAATACAGGTAAATAGGATAAACAAAATAACTAAAGCATATCACCTGGTGCTGATATATGCTTATTTTATTAACTTATTTTATTACATGGCTTGGTTGAATTCCAATGTAGAATGCGGTGTGTTATAACCAACAGACCGCTGTGCGGAGTATAACGGACCGTTGCCATGAAAAACAGAGCGTTGCTATGGACTCACAGGATTCTAACCGTAGAGACGGAGCGGACTATTTTCTTTAGCGGAAGCAACACAATCGGGTTTAACAATCGGGGGAGAGGGAGAGGGAGCGCTTCAGAACTCCTGACCTGATATTTAGATACTGTATTTCAATAAATATATTTGTTTGACAGGGAACCTGTGTGCAAACAGAAATATATATTATTTTTCAAAAATAAAAAAAAAGCATCCCAGAAAAAAGGGCACTTTCTCTCCAGGAATAAAAAGGGCAGGTGCTCAAGCCCCCTTTCATGTCTATGTGTGCACGTGCCTGCCTGCCAGTATAAAGTATAACTAGCATCTAATTATTATTAACACTTAGCCTATGGCAAAGAACTGCTACTTTTACATGGCAAATAGAATATATCACGATTTTCACTGTACATTTTTTCTGTAAATAGCATCTAGAGCTACTTGCACTTCCTACTGTAAATAGGATCTATCGCTAAGAAAGTATGTTAATTCCACTTAGTGTAAATAGCCACTGCCGTATTCTTCTTACTCTATTGGCCGATCATTTGTAAAAAAAAGAAAATTGCACTTAAAAAATTATTATTAATATAATTATCTTATATATATATTTTTGCCCATGAGATACCATAAAATGATCAGTTCATTAATCTAACGTTCTGCCAGTTTTCACCTGTTATATTATAACACTGAGAAGAATTACATTTGTATCGAGTCTGAAGTATGCAGAAGGCTTTTTGGCGGGAGCTGTTGCCATGGTGATTCGTTATATCGGCGCTCCATTGATCCTGGCTTTTTATAGTTGTGCACGCGCTTAACTCAGAGTTAGTCAATTTAGAGTTGATTAAACCAACTCATTTCAGCTGTTCTTAACCGAAAACTCAGAGTTTCCCATCTCAGGGTAAGTCAACTCAGACTTCAAGTTTAAACTCAGAGTTGGTTGAACCTCCGAGCAAAAAAAAATCTAAATATTGAGAAAATCATCTTTAAAGTTGTTCAAATGAAGATCTTAGCAATGCATATTACTAATCAAAAATTAAGTTTTGATATATTTACGGTAGTAGATTTACTAAATATCTTTATGGAACATGATCTTTACTTAATATCCTAATGATTTTTGTCATAAAAGAGAAATGTATAATTGTGACTCATACAATGTATTGTTGTGTATTTCTACAAATATACGTCTGTGACACTGATGACTGACTCTGTGTTGCAGGACACTGATGTTCTGGAAAACAAGACAGAAATGCTCAGAAATGCTCACATGATGTGTGTAACTGGATCAACTCATAAAACTGCAGGTTACCGTGGAAACCGCTGGAATATTGACCGGTGTGTTTGGGCGAATCTCATCATCTACACGACTGTATCGAGACAAATCAAGAACATACAACTGAGAACTTTAACTTAAATAATACGCCAATTCCTTAATATGAGGTTAAAACGGACTGTAGAACAAATATTTGACGAGTTTCTGAATGTCATCTGTGACCACAGTTTGAGTCTCACAAACTAACAACAGTGTGCGATTACTGAGATCTTAATATTTACACACACACACACACACACAAAAGACATTTTTTGGTCTTGTTTTTCAGTAAAAATATCTAAACATCTTTAAATTAAGTTATAATTACTTCAGAAGCAAACGTACATAAGATAATATTTATTTTCTTTAAAACAAACAAACTAAAATTACATTATTTGGCACTTAAATCAATAATAAAAAATGTCTGAAAAAATCAACTTGTTTTCCCATTAAATAAAGTTTTTTTTTCTTATCACATATTTTCTCATATTTGTTCTTATCTTAAGCATACAGTCACTTCATTTGATAAATTCTTTCAGAAATCGAGACATGTATTTTATCATTATAAGTATGTTTAGATATTTGTACTGGAAAACAAGACAAAAATGCATTTTTTGTTTACAATGTCTGTATTCTTCCAGAAGGTCATATAATGTTCAGATTGTGATTGTGGTGAACAAGCGAGCTCTTTCTCCAGCGTGGAGTCATAATGAGGAGGAGACACATATAAACTCCTGGAGACGCTGGTCTGCTGCTCCTCGTCGTTCTGCTGCTCATCCACAGGTATGTGATCCTCCGCTTCTCTTCTGCTCGCTGGAATAGCCAGGAATGAGTCTGATGTGGATCGATCTGATCCTATGGTTGGGATGTTGTAGATTTACAGTGCTCAGTGTCTGAAGATCTCACAGCATCGTGTGTCATCTAGACTCTGAAATATCACTGACCCTCAGATCTTAAATACTGATTTAACATTCACAGTTTTAGCAGTCAGATCAGTGCTCGATCTCAAGGACTGGTTTAGAATGACGATTAGCTGAGTGCATGCGACTTTAGTGGAATATTTCAAATAATTCAAATAACTGAAATATATTAAAGGATATACACTAATGGTCAAAATTTGAATCTGTGTTAAAGTGTAATGTATTTCTGTGATGCTCCGCTGTATTTTCAGCATCATTCCTCCAGTCTTCAGTGTCACATGATCTTCAGAAATCATGAAAATATGATGATTTACTGCTCAAGAAACATCTCTGATTATTATTAACCCTTTTTTGTTAATCAAGGAAACATTAAATTGATCAAAAGTGTAATGTTAATTAGCAAATAAATGCTGTACTTTTGAACTTTCTGTCCATCTGTGAATCCTGAGAAATAAAATGCATCATGTTAACAAAAAAAATATTCATGTTTTCAACGTTGATAATCAGAAATGTTTCTTGAGCAGTAAATCATCATATTTTCATGATTTCTGAAGATTATGTGACACTGAAGACTGGAGGAATGATGCTGAAAATACAGCGGAGCATCACAGAAATAAATTACACTTTAACACAGATTCACACAGAAAACAGATGATTTACACTTTAAGATTTCACAGTTTTTACTGATTTTGTGATCAAATAAATGCAGCCTTGGTTAAGAGAAGACTCCTTTCATTTAAAAAAAAATTTTTTAAAGCGTAATATTATGTCCCAACATGACCAGTACAGTTCTAGTGAGATGTCCCTATACGGTCAAACTGCTAAAGGGATACAGTGTTATCATCATGTGACACTGTTCAGGAGTCAGTCAGTCAGACACAGTGCAGATGGTGAGGGGATCTGTGATGATCTTTGGTGATCTGTGGTGGTTTGTTTCTCAGGTTCAGGTCCATCATGAGTTGCCCGTCCTCCAGTCAGCAGGGCATTTACCCACAGACCCCTCAGCAATGGCCCGGTCAGCCCTGCCAACCCTGCTGGTCCTGCCAACCCACTCAGCCCAACTGGCCTGTTAACCAGCCCAGCACATCGGTTCCTGCGACATGGCCGGTCCAACCCACCCAACCAGGCTGGCCCAACCCTCCAACCACCCCAACACTCCAACCAAACCCACCAACCCAACCCTTCCAACCAACCCAACCCTTCCAACCAACCCAACCCTTCCAACCAACCCAACCGATTCAACCAAACCCACCAGTTCAACCCAACCCTCCAATCCAGCCAAACCCACCCGTTCAGCCGAGCTGGCCTGCTCAACCCCCCACCCCGACAGGTTACCTGCCCTCTCCAGCCCCCCCGGCGTGGCACGGTAATCCCGGTCAGCCTGGTTGGCCTGGTCAGGGTCCCGCAGGAGGAGCACCGCAGCAGTGGCCCCCGGCACCCGCCATCGCTCCTGTAGTAAGACACTGAGTCGATGCTTCACCACAGACATCCATCAGTGCAATTAATAAAACACAACAACAGCGCCACTCACATACAAGCCTTGCACAACTCATGCTGATGCGGTTTCAAACTCTAGTCTGCTGAACTGCTGAATTAATATTTCGTTAAGACATGTTACTAACGGAAGATTGGTGCACTGAAAAAGGTCTTGTTTTACAGTACAGATATCCTTAAATCAAGACACATTTACTGGAGAAGCAACAAGGTTTTCTGAAACATCTACCAAAAAGAAGTGAGTTTATTCTTTAAACAAGAACAAAATACCTGTAATTGCTGTGGGAACAAAAGACGTTTAATTCAAAGCGATAAGCAGAATCATTTTCAGAGCCCACATATTTGTTCTTATTTTAATCATAAACTCATTTTGACACATTAAAAAAAAAAGTCATTTTCAGTCATTTTGCAAAAAAAGAAAAGAGTTATTAAAACTCTGTTGTGTTGATGATTGTCAAATTCTGAATCAAACCAGCCGAGAGCATCTGCTGTTTGTTGAGCTCAGGTAGATGATGTAGAAACATAATTTGCTGATGTTCCTGAGCCTATTAATGTTTTCTGTTTTTCAGACGGTTCCATTCAACATGAATTTTCCCCGCGGCATCTACGACAAGCTGATGCTGACTATCAGAGGACAGATTAAACCAGACGCCAAGATGTAAGTGCTGACATCATTTTCCATTCATTTATGTGGAGAGGCAGTGGAGAGAGTAAATGATGGCGGAGTGTAGTGTGTGAGATTTCCACATTTTTTTGAATGTCAGTACTTGAAATCATATTTCGGTCATGACAACTCTCGGAGGGATTGGCATAGTGATGTACATGACAATATTTTTGTATTTGGTCTTGGCGAAATAGATCTGCTACGTAATGATACTTGCTACTGACAATACATCCACAACATACTGCTGTGAGCATGTACTGCTGCTGCAAATATACATGAAATAAATAAGCCCTATAGCATTCATGAATCACCTCGTGGCAGATCTATACAGGTGGAGCTGTGGAAGGTGGAGGGTTTCTGAAGCAAGCTGCACTGCCACGGCAAGAACTAGTCATATATTTGAATGTTGAGCAGCAAGCTCATTGGCTACCGATATAAGAGAGAACCAATCAGCTGTGCCATGTGATAATGATGTCATTAGGTCAGATTGAGTTAGACCTATCGGACTGCGCCATCTAGAGTTGCATGCCAGAACTCCCGATATAAATGACTCCCAATCAGAACATTTTTCAAGTGGCTTTTGAAGGAATTGTTGGTTTGTTGACACCAAAAGGGGTCACTAATGTTTCTTCTGCCTCCAGGTTCACGATCAACTTCCTGCGCGGTAACGACATTGCTCTTCACATCAACCCGCGCTTCAGTGAGGGCGGGAAACCGGTTCTGGTCCGCAACCACAAGCTGGGAGAACGCTGGGGGAAAGAGGAGCGGGATCTTCTGTCTCCATTCCCCTTCATGCCCGGTCATCACTTTGAGGTAAACGACTCCCTGCGAGATCCTCTGCCTAAAAACAGAGTGTTGAAGCGCTTCCCGTTTATGGGTGGAATTAAAGCAGCAGGACAGTCCAGACAGTGATTGACTCTGACCCTCACGTCTCTCTGTAGATGAAGATCCTCTGCACCTTCACAGAGTTCAAGGTGGCCGTCAACAACACGCCTGCGTTTGACTTCCAGCACCGCATCAAAGAGGTCAACCAGATCAACCGCATCAACATCCTGCATGACGTCACGCTCACGTCCGTCAACGTGGAGACGCTCCCATGAGCCTCAGCCGAGCTTCCAGAACCCTCAGTGAAACACAAACCTTCACCAGCTCTCGTGCAAACATCAAATGTCTTTTCTCACGCTGTTCTGCAGAGGATTTTCTTCTTCATAAAAATGCTAATGTTTTCACACTGGACTAAAACTTACTGACTGCTCACACAGGGTATAAGAACTTCATTAAAAAAATTTCGTTTTGGGAATCTCTTTTTGTTGTTCATACTTTGTTAGGCATTTCTGTAAAAAAAATTACCAGCCTATAAAAATTGCTTAGAATGTTCCCCTTATGCTATATTATTACCAAATACTGAATTGAATCTTTTTGTCAACTTGCTTATCAATTAGCATAGGTTTAGTTTTTTTGGAGCTGACAGATTGAGGTGTTAAGTGAAGTTATAGAAAGAAATACTAACATCTTTACTTTTATTCGGTCATATCTGTACAGTATGACAATATGTCATGTTAAAATGTATAATTTGTGCTGAATGTAATGTTGTGAATATTCAACAGAATAACACTGATGTATGCAAGACCCCACTAATAATGAGTGTGAATTAAAGCATTATTTAAAGCAAATGAATCAGAAATCTACTTACATTTATAACATATTTCAGTTTATTGTGTAAGAAATCAGGTCAGACAAACAATGATAAATAAATAAAATCCATTGCTGATTACTGTGTGATTAAATAAGACAAAACACTATGACGAACTGCAGATTACAGATGCATTATAAACTTATTTGGCAATAAAACAATAAAAATGGACATTAAAAATAATTAAAAACACATACTATGGTAAAACTAAAAACTATTAACATCCACAAGAGTAAATGACATGGGTGAAACACCTCAGATCAGAAGTTCAAATCAGGCAACGTTCAAATATACGCACGTGAAACACACACTCACACACACACACAGCTCTACTCGTCCTGAACGAGTCTCCTCTCCACCGAGCGCAGCAGCAGTTGTGAGTATTGCTCCAGTAAGGCGAGCGTCTCCTTTCCGTCCTCCATCCGAACGACTCCGGACACTGAATCCAGCTCCGATCGCACGTGCAGCAGCGTGTCTGACATCAGCTGACGCATATGCTGCTGCTCCGCACTGTGCTCGGCATCATGGGAGATCAGCTGAAACACCACACACAGTGAGATAGAAGTGACTCTGTGACAGACTTACAGTACAGACAACGGCTAGTCACTCACCGTCCTGTAGAGCCGCGTCGCCGTCCTCACGCTGCTGCACAGATCAGCTGCGGCACGTCTGCAGATCTCCAGACCGACCGGCACATCTGTCAACAACATCAGCAATACAGACTCAAGAGATGAGCTCATGACATCAGAAGCATCAAACAGCAGACTGTGAGAATATGAACACCGTGTGAACTGATAGTGAGAAGAAGAGCGTCGCCGCTGCAAACCTTGATCATCAGGAGCATCAGACGCCACATGAGCCGTCTGCTGGGGGTCTGTGCTGGAGGAGGAGGATGATGATGAAGAGCAGCTCGGGTCAGCCAGAAGGTTCTGAGATGAAGCCGATGTGTTCGGACTGCTCAGGCGCTGACACATGCGGGGTCTGACGGCTCTCAGAGGAAGTGCTTTGGGAGAGTTTGTGAGGAAGGACGAGCTGCTCGGCGCAGGGGCCAGACTCTCGCAGGAGCTGCTGCCCACATGCAGGCTGTCGCCGATGGACGCCGAGCGGCTGGTTTTGGCCATGGAGCTGGTGGTGGGGCTCATGTAGGAGCGCAGGACACGGCTCTGGGACGGACTGTCCCACAGCTGAAGAGAGGACGGTGCTGTGACAGACGGGTGATGAGGGCCGACCTTCTCCAAACTGAGCTTCAGCTGGACGGGACGCGCCTCTCGCCGCAGACGGGACGGAGACAGGGACCTTCCTGCTGGGACAAATAAATACATTAACTAATATATTAAATAATTAAAAGTATAGTTCAACTAAAAATGATCACGAACAAAAGGGGAAACAAACAAACAAAAAGAATACACTTATAATAGAAGTCAATGGCGACTACATTCATTAGAGTATTAGTACAAATTACTTTGTTTAAAATTGTTATATTTATATTCAGTTATACTTTATACAGTGATACAAAAAAAATATTTTAAAGTCACTGAATGAGTCAAAGCATGAACTCAAGTAAAGATTTCTAACTTGTTTTGGTTCTTGTAAAAAGCAAATCCAGATGTTTTTTTTTTGAGGATCTGATTTAAAAAAAAAAAAAAAAAGAAGAAAAAGAGATATAAGTCTTATTTTCTTAAAAATTAAGTGACCTGATAAATTTTTTTTTTTTAAATCTGCCAGTACAGTCAGAAGAATAAACATTTTCCCTTTAAATAAAGTTTTTTTTTTTTTTACCACTTTGGCAGATATTTTTTTTTGCAAATGTCAGGTTTTAACAATATTGTGCATTTCAAGCCTTAAATAAAGCTTTTTTAAAAAGAAAGCAAAACTGGTAAAATGATCCCATGTGACTCGTGCCGTATATTCAGAGTGTTCTGGAGGCATTTGGTGAAAAATGATCCAAAAATGTAATTTATTATTTATCACAAATCTTGACTTGATGAACGCTCTTGAAAACGATTTCCTCTCAATCAGTGTGATGTAATTCAGAGGCTTTGCTGATCAGACCACACACTCACGGTCGGCGCTCAGACTGTGTGCTGAAGCAGATTTCTGGAGTCCAGGGCAGGAGACACGGCTCAGGTACGGGTGGCTCCTCTGCTCTGGATGATCGGGCTCTCCTGTGTCCTCCATCAGGGGCCTGACGCCGCTGACCGTGGGCTTCACTGTCGCACTGGATCTGCCAGTCTGATGAGGAAACACTGAGTCCATCCTGCATGTGGAGAAGATCCTGTTACTTCATCAATACATGCAGTAAAGCAGACTATCATCGTGAGAATACCTGCTAGAGGACTTCTGGATGTGCAAACATGCTGAGATGCTTCCTTCAGCTCTCAACCGAGACCCTGAGAACAAATCAAAGATTCAAAAGATTCAATTACATTCATGCATTCAGCCGATGCTTTTATCCAAAGTGACTTGCAAAAGAAGCAGAAAAACTAGAGAGTTTACCAGCATCATTGCCGTCCGTCAGCGTCTCAGAGCGTCTCCTCCAGACCTCCTGATGTGGAACACTCTCAGAATCACAGATCAGCCGTGTGTTACCGTCGCAGGATTCATCATCAGAGCCAAGCGCCTCCACATCTGAGAGAAGAAACAGCTCATGATTCTCCATCTCTGTGGTTCATCCGAGCAGTTACTGGTGAATTCTCAAGTTACTGTAGCATTCATGGATTTGATGACTTTTATCATGAATTCCCTTGGAACTGATCCCATGACACCAGTTCTGAGCTACATGTATGTTCAGATATGCAACATGATACACAACAATCTGAAACTTGCAGGTGCATATATTTATATATTCGTGCAATATCAGACACTATAATTTGCTCTGGTCCCCTCCCTTGCTTTCCGTGGTGACAAAATACACACCAGAATGTCTTCACTCAATGGCTGGATGTCTAAGTGGTGGAATAACATTGGTTATATAGACCATTGGACGAGTTATCGGGGCAGACCTGACCAACTGAAATGTGATAATCTTTATCCCTCCAGGAGTGGTGCAGCTCTTCTCTCTAGAAATATGGCACATAGTCTTAGAGTTTGTACTTGGCTATCTAACTAACAGGTCATGTACCAAAATCCTTCAAACTGGCTCTTATTAAGGGTCTCATTTAAAAAAACATAACTTAATCCTAGAGAATTAATTACAATCTCAAATATCCCTTTTCCATCAAAAAATAAGGCAGTATCAAGGTACCTCAAGGCTCAGTACTAGGGCCGCTACTCTTCACGCGTTATATGTTACCCTTGGGAGATATCATCAGGAAACATGGTGTTAGCTTTCACCGTTATGCTGATGATACTCAGCTCTATATTTCTCAGTGGCCCAACGATACACAATTCAGAAAACAGACAGATCTTTTTCCTATTTGGCTCCCAAACTCTGGAGTAATCTACCTAACATTGTTCGGGAGGCAGACACACTCTTGCAGTTTAAATCTAGATTAAAGACCCATCTCTTTAACCTGGCATACACATAACATACTAACACATTTCTATAATTCAAGTATTTGTAGTTTTTTTAGATTTTCAGAACCGGGAACACTTCCCATAACACACGATGCACTTGTTACATCGTAAGAAGAATGGCATCTACGCTAATATTAGTGTGTTTCTCTCTTATTCCGAGGTCACCGTGGCCACCAGATCCAGTCTGTATCCAGATCAGAGGGTCACTGCAGTCACCCGGATCCAGTACGTATCCAGACCAGATGCTGGATCAGCATCTAGAAAGGACCTCTACATCCCTGAAAGACAGCGGAGACCAGGACAACTAGATAAGCCCCAGAGACAGATCCCCTACGAAGACATCGTCAACTAGAACGACCATCGGCACAAGACCACAGGAACCAGATGAGTCCTCTGCACCTGTGCTGCAGCCTGGAATTAAACCACATCATGTCTGGTCAGAGGAGAACTGGCACCCGACTGAGGCTGGTTTCTCCCAAGGTTTTTCCTTCATTTCTGTAAACGATGGAGTTTTGGTTCCTTTGGCTTTTTTACTTGGGGACACTTGACTGATTGAACAGACACTACTGGAAGAAAATTGAACTGGATGACATCACTGAATCATCAATGAACTGACTTTAATTGGAAAATGATTCTGTTATTGTCTTCTGTTTGTGGTCATATTGAATGAGTCGTGAACATGAAAACTTAAGTTGTTTGGATTCTTGTAAAGGAAAACCCAAGTGTGAACACACACACACAAAAAAAAGTGTTTCATAAAAGGATCATTAACATTCAAAAGAAGTCTTCAGAGTAAAAAAAAAGTAATTTTCAGGTGAAGGAAAATATGCATTTTTAAATTGTATTTAACCCTAATATCCCTTGTGTGTGAGGTTCTACCCTGGTGTCGGTGGTCTGGACTGGATCCTCCGCTGCCGTAGCCCATGGAGGCTCCACTGATGGGACTCTGAGCTTCTGCTCTCTCCTCGTGCTCGACGGTCTCAGACAGAGCCTGCATCCGGTAGGACGGCCCAGGCAGGCTGCTGGTGCTGGGACCGTAATCTGGGTACAGAACCACACCCTCAGGTTCTGGAGCACCGACGGGAACCAGCCAGGCCGAGTCACGAGAACACCGGAGACTCCAGTCCTGAACAACACAAAGACCCACATGAATGTTTAATGTTTATTTGAATAAATCCATCATAAGGTTTTATTATAACAACAAAATGGAGTGCAACATAATTATATCAAAATATCTGCAGTTCAAATGCTTATTAACTGAAATGAAATGGGCTGAAGTAATAGTGACCTGCAGGCTGGAGGTGCTGCATCGATCCTCATCCCGCGGTCGATCAGAGCTGCTTCTGCTCTGCACTGGAGCTTCAGAGAGTGAATCGAGCTGCCGCAGCTCCAGCATGGACTTCACCATGAGCTCCAGCGATCCCACACGACTGGACCAGCGCCTGCGAGGACGGCACGCCACCGCACACGCACTCGAGTCTACGGATTCCTCCTACACACAAGCGTCAGACGATGGTCAGCGTGTCTGTACTGTCATGTGACTTCAGATCATGCAGCTTTACAGCAAGCTCCAGTGAAAGATACTGACCTTCAGTTGCGTTTCATCAGATGCACCTTTATAAGAGAGAAGGTGACAGAATCAGACACTTTATTCCACATCACATTTACATCAGTAAGTGTTGAGATACAGGTGTGTGTGTGTTTGTGTACTAGTATATATGGTTTATGAGGACACTAACATGCATAATGACATGGATACTACAACATAAACATGGCTTATGAGGTTTACACTTCCTGTATCCCTGTAGACCAAATGGCTTGAAAACATAGTAAACTGTTTTTTTTGAGAATGTAAAAATGCCTGTAGTTGTGTGTGAGGGGCAGGTTTAGGGTAAGAGGACAGAAAATACAGCTTGTCCAGTAGAAAAAAACATTATGCCAATGGAGAGTACCTGTAAACCATATATACCAACATGTGTGTAGTACTGATATAATATAGATTTTATGTTTAAAATTATGTTTTATATTTTGTTTTTATTTAAATTTTGGTTAAAGTTTCAGTAATTTTATTGTGTTTTGGTCATTTTCATTAGCTTTTTAATGCATGTATAGTTTTACATTTCATTTAAATAAAATGTTTTAGGTTTGTAAGTCAGTTTAATATAACTAATAAAAGCTGAAACTGTATTATAATTTTAATTAGTCCTTTGAATTATGTTTTAATTTTTATATTCTATGTTTTCTTTTTAATTCTAGCTCAAGTTTTAGTATTGCTGTTGTGTAGGCATGTCCATATAGTTTCTATTTCAGTTTTAGTTATTTTAGTACATCAAGTTGAACTAAAAAATTAGCAATGTTGCATTGGAAACTAGATTAAATACAGTAATGCATTTAAGTTTTTCTGTTTGTTTGTTTCAGTTATAAGTTTATTGGAGTAACATTTTGTATTGGTTTTAGTTTTATTTTACTATAATGATCCTGATTTGTACTTGCTTAACCATATTTTGGGGGCAAATTTGTATCCAGAAGTCAGCTAGATCTGAACTGTTGTTGTGTACATCCTCGTTTGTACATAATATTCCCAAAAAAATAAAAATACTGTGAAACTGTGGAAAGTTGTGTTACTGTTATCGTATCCATAAGTAGCTGTATATAAAACAACAGAAGTTCTTCTTTAGAGTAAAGGTTCTGACCTGTCTCTTCAGCAGTCTTCATCTCTTCATCTTCCTCTTCTTGGTCGTTCTCAGATGGGCAGCTCATGATGGATGTGGACATGTGCACAGAAGAACGTCTGAAACAGACACAAACTCAATAATATCAAAATGAACAGGCTTTAAATCATTCAAATGCACATGATGCAGATGTCAAACTCTCATGTACCTGAAGGGATTGCTCCTAAAGCTTGACGCCCTGTCACGATGTCTGATCGCAGACAGTCTCTCTCTCATATTGATAGTGAGTTCAGGAGCGAGTCGCCACACAAATATACAGCTAAAACACAACAGATGCAGTCAGTGAGATTCACAGCATGACAGGAGCTGAACAGAAGAACAGCTGGAGTCAAACCTGTCAGCTGAAGACGAGAGCAGACGCCTGCAGTCACTGCTGAACCTTAGAGCCGTGACGTTCTCTGCCAATAGGAAACACACAGTCACGAATCACCATAATCACAGTCACCATCACCATCACAGTCACTATCACTGCCTAATCACCATAATCACAGTCACCATCACAGTCACAATCACTGCCGAATCACCATAATCACAGTCACCATCACTGCCGAATCACCATAATCACAGTCACCATAATCACCATCATCACAGTCACCATCACTGCCGAATCACCATAATCACAGTCACCATCGCCGCTGAATCACCATAATCACAGTCACAATCACTGCCGAATCACCATAATCACAGTCACTATCACAGTCACAATCACTGCCGAATCACCATAATCACAGTCACCATCACAGTCACCATCACTGCCGAATCACCATAATCAGTCACTATCACAGTCACAATCACTGTCGAATCACCATAATCACAGTCACAATCACTGCTGAAACACCATAATCACAGTCACCATCACTGCGAAATCACCATCAGTCACAAACACCACCGAATCACCATAATCACAGTCACCATCACTGCTGAATCACCATAATCACCATCAGTCACAATCACTGCCGAATCACCATAATCACAGTCACCATCATCACCACCATCAGTCACAATCACTGCCGAATCACCATAATCAGTCACCATCACAGTCACAATCATTGCCAAATCACCATAATAACAGTCACCGTCATCACCATTCACAATCACTGCCGAATCACCATAATCACAGTCACCATCATCACCATCATTACAGTCACAATCACTGCCGAATCACCATAATCAGTCACCATCATCACAGTCACTATCACTGCCTAATCACCATAATCACAGTCACCATAATCACCATCACAGTCACAATCACTGCCGAATCACCATCATCAGTCACCATCACGTCCGAATCACCATAATCACAGTCACCATCATCACCACCACCAGTCACAATCACTGCCGAATCTTCATAATCAGGTGACTGATTATGAATTATCACAGTCACAATCATTGCCGAATCACCATAATCACAGTCACCATCATCACCATTCATAATCACTGCCGAATCACCATAATCACAGTCACCATCACAGTCACAATCACTGCCGAATCACCATAATCAGTCACCATCACTGCCGAATCACCATAATCACAGTCACCATAATCACCATCATCACAGTCACAATCACTGCCTAATCACCATAATCACAGTCACCATCATCACAGTCACAATCACTGCCGAATCACCATCATCAGTCACAATCACTGCCGAATCACCAGTCACCATCACAATCACTGCCGAATCACCATAATCACAGTTAGGGATGGGCGTTTTCCGAAAATATCACATTCGAATATTTGAGCTCACAAAAAACGAATATTCGAATATTCGTTTATTTAAATCAAGTTTAATGAGACAGACGTTATTTTTCAGCAACATTTATTGTTTCCGTCATTTTGAACAAGCTTACACACAATAAGCTTGAACATTAGGCTACACATCGTGTTTTGTAGCTGAAAACCTTTAACAATGCTTGCAAACAAACAAAAGTACAGATTAAAAGCAAAATAAAAAGTGGAAAAAGTGAACAAAGAAAAAACGTAAAGCAGCCTGCAGCGATTAGGCTATTGTAGAACGTAGCCTACACTTAACTTTGAAACTTTTAAACTGTAAGCAAATCTTTTTTGCTTTTTTTCTATTGTTTTACATGTTCTTGTTAAGAAACACGGGCATGTAAACATGATCGGGGGAAAGTCAGCTCCTTAGTCTGTTAAGAATAAGGCTGGCCACGGAGAAAACGCGCTCTGACGGCACAGACGTTGGCGGGACTCACAAATAACGGTGTGCTAAGAGAATATGTTTTGTGAAGCGCTTCGTGTTTTGGTTTCACCACTGAATGGGATCCTCATCTGGTGGAATACATGGCTCCAGCAAGAACTGTTCCCACTCGTCTCGACTGGACTCTCTGTAATCATCGCTGAAGAACTGGCTCAGCCGTCTCCGACGAGTGGGCATTGCATCCGCTTTACTGTTGATGATGGCGGCTGCATCCGCACCACTCACATCAAGGAAAATGTTCTTATGTTCAAAAAAGTTTTTTTTCTTACTTATCTCATGTTTTCATCGAGAAACCTGAGATGTTTGTACCGAGGGTCTGGTGCGGACGCGAGAAGAGGAGTTTTCACTGCATTCTCCAAGTTAGTGGTGTTTATTCGTTGCTTGAGAGATGCCGCAACAATGTTCTTGAATTTGGTCACTTTCTGTGATTCTCCACGGCATATTTGAAGTACTGTAGAAGACCGCAGTTCTTATGGGCCGTTCACCGTGTCTTTTGTGCGCTCAAGTTCGTTATTTCCAATGTAGGCGGGAGGTATGCGCGCTCATAATAGAAGCGATGCGCACGCGGTGCGACGCGCCCGTTTTTCCAGGCGCGTCCGCAAAGCATTGAGTTAAAAACATCTCAACTTTTCAGAATGCTGCAAGCGCACCGCAGGTCATGTGACAAGAACTAAACATTCAGCTTCATTCTTTCCCGTAACAACGTTGAAAGCTCAGCCAAGATGAAGGAACAGCTGATAATAATTTGTAGCAGAGCTACTGCAAGCGATTTTTTTGTGCTGCAAATCCATTTATCCTTTGCTGAAATTTCCTCGTCATCATGGAGAGAGCCCGTCACTGTTGCTTAGCAACGGCAGACGCCTCAGCAGCGCTTCTGCCTGAGCACTTTGGAGAAGGAGAATATGTGAACGGCCCCTTATTCATTCATAAATTATTTTTTGCTTGCATACATCTTCAAATATGCCGTGGAGAATCACAGAAAGTGACCAAATTAGGTTTTATTGTGAACTTGTTTTTTTTTTTTTTTTTTTTGCAAAATTCGAATATCATTTTTATTTATCGAATAATTAGAGCAGAACGAATATTCGAATGTTCGACTATCCGTGCACACCCCTAATCACAGTCACCATCACAGTCACAATCACTGCCGAATCACCATAATCACCATCATCACAGTCACAATCACTGCCTAATCACCATAATCACAGTCACCATAATCACAGTCACAATCACTGCTGAATCACCATCACAATCACTGCTGAATCACCATAATCACAGTCACCTTCACCATCAGTCACAATCACTGCCGAATCACCATCACAGTCACAATCACTGCCGAATCACCATCATCAGTCACAATCACTGCCGAATCACCATCACAGTCACAATCACTGCCTAATCACCATAATCACAGTCACCTTCACCATCACAGTCACAATCACTGCCGAATCACCATAATCAGTCCCCATCATCACAGTCACAAATCACCACCATCAAAATCACCGCCCGAATCACCATAAATCACAGTCACCATTATCAGTCACCATCACTGCCAAATCACCATAGTCAATCACCACCATCAGTCACCATCACAATCACTGCCCGATTCAGAGTAATCACAGTCACCATCATCAATTACCATCATCACAGTCACTGCCTGAATCACCATCATCACAGTCACCATCACCCTAGTCACCATCAGTCACAATCACAACCATCATCAGAATCACCACCATCATAGTCATCATCACCAATATCATCATCAGTCACCATCATCACAGTCACAATCATCACACACTGAGGAAGACAGAAGAAGGCCCATGTTACCAGAGTGTCCAAACACGGTGGCCAGGCTCTCTCCGGTCTGGAAGTCAATCAGATTGATGTTCTTATCTGAGCAGCTGGACGCCACAAACAGACCCGACGGATCAATCTGAACCTGCAGAAATCACAAAGTACACTTCACTGACAGAACACAAACAGTAGAACCAGACAGATCCATGACTGAATGAAGTGATGCACTGCTGGCTTTCAATACAATTTGGCTTTTTTAAAATAGGTGCAAGATGATGAGAAAAACAAACAGAGAAAGGGCTGTGGTGACCCCACAAAGTTGACCAAAAACCACATTACCCATACTGCCCTTTTCATTTTGGCCCTACCCATCAGTCTGTCTGTGGGCAGTGGAAGTTTGATCAGTAATTTTACCACAGAGGAGTTCACAGCAGGGTTATTATTATAGCTGTCTAAAACTAAACCATAAAAATGCTACTTGAAATAAATGTTAAATGAAATAAAATATCCAAAAAAATCTTTAATTTCTGAAATTGAAAGTGACATGTAGCTAAGTATGGTGTTCCAAACTTGGAATTTGTGCTCTGCATTTTACCCATCAAGTGTACACACACAGCATTGAGTAGTGAACACACGCACATAAAATTAGAATTATTAAAATGAACATAAAAGCAGAAAATCTAAAAATAATATCCAATTCAAAATATTAATAAAAACTATAATAGTAGGTCAATGATACTAAAATATCATTTGATTCATATTGTCAATTTTTATATACTACCCCAGTTTTAATTTATTTAGTAAAAGTCGACACCGCAACTATAACAATTACACCACAGAATAAAAATATCACTGGAATCACTTTCAGAAAGAGACATTTACAGCCAATCAGAATCCATCTGATTTTAAAGAGCTTGTGTATTTAAATCAATAAACAGACTGATGTAGTTTCATTATAGTTAATGTTCTTGGTGTGAACAGCTTCTACACACGTCAGGTGTTTGTTTGCATCACAGTGAGCACCAGAGGAGCTGTGTGACAGTGATCTGACCTTCAGCAAACCGCCGTCTTCAGTCGGAGAGCCACTGAAGGATCTCTTCTGTTTGCCGCTACTGATGCTGATCACTCTAGAGAACCACAGACACACACCAACATCATCAAACCATCTCAACTCCAGCCATCACACTCTCAGATCAGCATCCGTGTCTCCTCACCGGATGCTGCGGTCCTGACAGCCCACGGCTGCGTACTTGCAGGTGGGATCTACATCCATGTCATTAGGAGTCGCTTTCCGAACCACATGATGAGTCCGCTTGAATTCAGCTCCTCGGTCCGTCTAAACAAACCAGAGTTAGTATCATTAACTCGAACCATGAGAAGAGTTTTGTTCCACTGGATCAGAGGTTGTGGTGGTTTTTCTCAGGACTCACCCTGTGAGCAGTGCGGATGTAAACACTCTTATCTGCTCCACAGCTGATGATCCGCAGAGTCCCGTCACCGGCGGCTGGATCCAAACATCAGGGACAATCACAAGATCAACACCCACCACACGTCTGCTAGTGTATTATTAGATTATATAATAACAGGGAACATCGAGCTCTCACCAGCGAAGCGGACAGACGTGATGGAGGACGAGTGCTCGTCCAGCGTCTGCAGCAGACTGTAGTCTTCCTCAGCGTCCAGCACATGGATCAGACGATCTCGACTCGCAGTGGCCAGCAGATTCACACCTGTCCAACACACGATCAGTCACACACACACACACACAGAGAGAAACGCTCTGATCTGAACACACACACACCTGACGGAGGTTTGGAGTATTCCAGACATAAGATCTCAGAGTCATGGACCTCAGCCTTCACCAGCTCCTTCATACACGTCAGATCATGAATCCTGTCACCACACCAACACAAGAAGAAATATATATTTAAAAAAACAGAATAATAAAGTAAATAACATAAAATGAAAAATAAATTACTTAAAAAATATATAATAAATAGTTAAATAATAAATGAATAAAACACAAACATTACGAAAATAAAAGTGAAAATATACATTTAAAATAAATGATTGTAAATTAATAATTTTACGCGAATAAACCGAAAATAATTAGAAATAATTAAATGAAAAAAGGGAATAATAATAAGTAAATAAAATAACCAAATAAATAAGAAATAAAAAACTAAATAAAAATTATGAAAATAAGTTCAAATACATATGAGTAAATAAAAATATAATTGTTAATTTTAAAAAAATTGCAAATAAATAATTTTACTCAAATAAACTGAAAATAATAAAAAAATAAAATTGAATAAATAATAAAAAAAGAAAAAAAAAATTATGTAAAGATCGTATTTTCATGGGAATTTGACACATGATCATCTGGACCTGAGTGTGCCCTTTCCGTCTCCGGATGCTAGGTGTCTCCCGTCCGGACTGACACAGATGGTTCTGATCCCGCTCCTGCCATCACCACTCGATCCCTCAGCTTTCTCGGAGCCACCGATGTCAGTTCCCTCCACGTCCAGCAGGGCGGCGGTGCTGTCCTCCATGTAGAAGATGTGATGAAGATCCTGTGAGAGTTCAGAGTCACTTCATCACTGGTCTTCACGACACTCGGTGCTCAGCAGCCGGACTTACGTTACTCAGGACGTTACGGCCGTGAATGCCGTCTGGACTCCAGAGACGCACAGAACCATCCGACGAACACGTGAGGAACGCATCAGACGAGCCAAACGCTGGCTCGGAGCCGTCGCTCTTACTGGGAAACATCTGCAACAGATCATGAAAGAAAGAAAGAAAGACTCTTTTCAAAATGCTTTTTATCTTCTGCATTTATTTCATCAAAAACACAGGAAAATTGTGAGATGTTACTGCTATTTAATATAACTTTTCTATGTGAATATCTGTTAAACTGTAATTGATTTCTATGATCAAAGCTGAATTTTCATTATCATTACTCCCGTTCTTCTTCAGTAATTTCCCTTTAACAAAATTAAATTAATGCGTCTATTCATCTTCTTCTGTGATGCATTAAATTGAACGTGAAAGTGACATTAAAGACATTTATAATGTTACAAAAAAAGAAAAATACAGCTGCACATCACAGAAGTAAATTACAGTTTAACAGAGATTCACACAGAAAACTGATATTTTAAATTGTAATAATATTTAACATTTTTACTGTATTTTTGATCAAATAAATGCAAAAAAGAAGCAAAAATGGTTTAAATTAAAATGATAAAAAGTTTTGACTGGTTGAGTAATATAGGCTACAGAAAAAGTGTGTTGTCACAGTTGTGCTCAACAGAAAAAGCTATAGTATTGATATTAATATTGATAATGGATGCAGACGTGTATGTGAGCGGATGTTCACCTGGAGATCCCAAACGCAGGACGAGTGATAAAGCGCCGAGTGAACTTTGCCCACTTTGTGCAGGTCTCTCGTGTCCCACACATATAAGCTGTGGTCATTATACACACAGGACAGCCAGCGGTTCACAGGGTCAAAGGTCACCGCCACCGAGTCCGGGTAACAGGCGTCCGGTGTCCGGTGTTGCCTGAAGAACAGAGGAGACTCGTGTCTTTCGGTGTGAATCGATGACATTCTTTCGCTGCTAATTACAGCCGTTAATGGGTTAACAGAGCTCTAATGCTGCAGATCTGGCAGGAAGAGACGTTACACAACCAGATCGAATCAACACTCGACTCGAGACGCACAGCATTCATCAGTACACAACTACATCCAAGAAATTACAAAAATGATATATTTTCATCTCTGTCTGGATGTATTCACCGGGGCTGTGTGGCGGCGGACAGCTGGACGCCCAGAGGATGTGGACGGGGCAGTGTGCTGATGAAGCGCAGGTCAGACGCCCCGAACACACGCACCGTCCCGTTCGCACCGCCGCAGAAGATCAGGTCCTCCGTCACCGCCAGCGAGCGCGCCGAACCCGTCTGGAGACACGAACACACATGAGGAAGAGCCACAGGAAGCAGCGCTCGTGGTCATGTGATCTGACTGACCTGCAGGTGCACCCAGCGGTCCAGAACCCTCTGACCGTTGAACTCACACAGGAGCCCCGACGCCGTCACACAGAAGGTGCTGTCGGACCTCAGGCCTCGTCCACACGCCACGTCACAGAAGAAGTTATTCTGCAGCTCCCCGAGGAGCCCCGAGCGGCCCATCAGCGGCACGGGACACGCCTGCTGCAGAGCATCATGGGAACGCTCCATCACAGACGTAACTACTGCACTCTTAAAACCAAAGCTTTCGTTACTGTAGTGATGTAATGTACCTGATGAGCGTGAGACGGATCCAGATACCAGAAGCGGACGTGTCTGTTCCCCGCCGTGACGAAATGATTCCCGTCCTCCGAGAAGGAAACGGCCGTCACCTTACTGGACACCTTATTGACCGCTATCAGAGCGCTCTTCTGCAGGAACCATGGAGGGAACACATGTAGTGATGCAGGGAAAGCTGCAGGGCATGATGGGTAATTACCGTACCTTCCAGGCCCACAGGTTGACGCTCATGTCGTGCTGTGATCCCACGCTCACGATGTATTTGCCGTTGGGAGAGAAGGCCACGCAGGACACGCCGTACTTGTGCTCCAGCAGCTCAGAGACCAGCGAGCCCTCGCTCACATCCCACACACGCACCGCCGGCAGATGACCGCTCTGAACACACACACTGACCGTTAACTACTCACACAACCTCTGACCACAACTACACACCTGTGAGACTGACCGCTGACCTCTCCAGTGACCAGATACCGGCCGTCTGACGAGAACGACAACGTGCTGATGCTCTTCCTGACGAACCACAGAAGATACACAACATACAGGTTAATGGAATAATAAATCAAAATGAAATAAATGTGCTCATCCCTAGATCGGGATGAGTTAGTTTCTTCATCAAACAGTCCATAATAACACTTCCTCCAGTGAAAAAGTGCATCTGCTGTTGTCTCTCACAGATTAGTTTAAACGCTGCTTGATCTGTGCAGATTTCTCTCCTGATTCAGACCAGAACACTTTTTCACTGGAGGAAGTGTTATTATGGATTATAGACTCTATGTGTTTGAGTTAAAATCATCTTAATGCTGGATGTGTTTCATCTTTTGTCTTCTCCAGATGTTCACTGATGGACTGGAGTGCTGTGGATTATTGTGATGTTTTTATCAGACTCTCATTCTGACGGCACCCATTCACTGCAGAGCATCCATTGATGAGACACTGATGCAGTGCTACATTTCTACAAACCTGATGAAGAAACAAACTCATCCTGATCTCAGATGACCGCATTAGGACATGCTCAACTTTCCTTTTTATCACATTCTTGAACATCTGGAAGACACTCAACACAAACACTACAGGATTCATGCCTGACGTTACTGAATGACGTGTGAAACTGTGGCTCTTCACCTGGATGAGTTGATGAGATGCTGTTGTGTGTTTTCGGCTGGGTTCAGTAACACAACGACACACCTGGAAGAAACAGAAACAAGCAAGCGTTCACTGTGCGAGTCCATTAATAGGCCTAAATCTTCAACTAATCTTTGTATTTTCATTAAAAGCTGGTTAATCACTGTAATACTCTTGGGAAAGAGCCACAAGGATTGAGATCTGCTTTCCTTAATGTTAACGACACACCTACTGTAGAAAACAGGAAGATGCCATATTTAATCCAATGCATTTACTAATTTAACATTATGTCTTTCCACATAAAAAAACCTACTTAAACTAAATAACTTAAAAATGTTTTTTGAGAACTAGTCATCCTGACTCCGCTCACCCGGCCGGATAGGCCACCGTCCCTGAACACGGATTGCATGTCAAACCACTGTTTCCTGCAGTCGTGATGCCCAGAACTTTCTCAAGAGTCACCTGAGACAATAGAAAAAACACAAACTATTATATAATCCACAAAGACAGTGAGCAAAATAAATATCACTGTATTGCACAGACAACAAAACATTTATGGGTAAATCTAAACAATGTTTTTTAAATAAAAGTTAAATAAATACTTGAACATAGTAATAATATATACAATGAATTCTATATATTGAAACTTGTAATATATAATAAATACATTAAATAAATTATATTTTAAATATACTATTAAAAAATAAAAGTTTTCAAGGTGGGAAATACCTGATCTAAAGACAAGTTTATCTGCTTTAGAGCTGATTAATGACATTAATGATCATTGTTCCTCAGAGTTAAAGACCTTCCGCTCTGATTCAAGAGCTCAAAGTCAACACAGGAGCATCATGGGAATGTGCTGATGATGTGTTTAAGAGGTTTGTTCTGTCGATATCATTGATGTGTGAAAGAGTCAGTGAAACACTGACAACATCATCCGATTCTGTCCGCAAATGAAGAGCGGATCAACATGAAACCCCTGAGATCTTGAGTCTAGATGAGCTTCACACAAGATCAAAAGACGAACTAATCAGCGCAATAAACGCAACTCAATCAGCAACAGATCAAAGGACGCGAACTCTTCAGAACTCGTTACATGTTGCGTTCGATGTTTGTTACACTGAGCAGACATTTGATGATTGTCACAAATTAACGCCTGAGTGTTTTGATACATTCTGAAGCGCAGCGCTATGATAATAATATTAATGAGAAATGCTGATGATGATAGCAGTGAGTTTCTTTACCTGGCTGCACAGACTGTCTCTGAAGCGGCTGCTGCGGTTCTTTCTGAGTTTGATGGACGGCGAGCGCAGGAGACTCTTAATGCGACTCTTGATGGTGAAAGTCTCCATGTCCCTCAGAGTCCAGCATTCACACAGGAGCGAGGTAAAACTCCAGTAAACACCACAGTAAAGTCAAGCGAGTCGCGCTCAGCGGCGTTTGAATCTCCACCGACTCCAGCGGAGCTAATCAGCGCGTGCGGCGATCTGATTGGCCTCTGTGACGCATGACGTTTCGCTGTGATTACATATTCATGAGTTTGATAAAGAGGGTGGTTTGGTTTCTGACTCCTGAAGGATTTGGAGTAACAATTAACATATGAAATATTAATGTATTGAAGAAGAAAAAAAGAAATTATCTTAAATAAATCCCGATTGGCATATCATGAGTTTTAAAGGTTTTATTGGCAAAAAAATACAATTAATAATGAGTCAATATTTACAGTGTTTACTCTTGTTCTTCATAACCTCTGCAGTTCGCTCTGTCATGCTGGATATCTTCTGGGCCATCCATTCTTTCCTAATTAGTTGATCACAATTTGTGTGCTTCTGCGTGTCCACTCGTCTTCTGAGGACTGACCACAGGTTCTCAATGGGACTGAGATCCAGAGTTGACTGGCCACGGATCCAAAATTTCAGTGTAATGATCTTCAAGCCACTTTTTTTATCACTCTTGCTTTGTGACATGTGACATCATGCTGGAAAATGCACGGATCATCACCAAATTGCTCATGGTTTGTTGGAAGAAGTCGCTCTTGCAGGATGCTTTGGTACCATTCAGCTTTTTTGAGCAGAATTATGAGAGTCATTCACACACATGACTCAGGATGCTTCACTGATGGCTCAACACTGGACTCATGGAGGCGTTCACCTTTCCTTCTCCGAACAATTGATTTTCCAGATGTCCCAAAGAGTCGGAAGGGAGCTTTATCAGAGGAAATAACTCTGCACCAGTTTGTGTAACTCTGTGTAACTCTGCAATGTTTAATTCAATTCAACATGATGTTAATAACAAAGAATGGAATATATTTTCTTACTCTTTGCACTTTTATATCAATATGGAACAAGATTATCGTAATTAAATCAATGTGATAAATGAGTTAGGTCAAAAGTAATCAGAAAGTAGTCTAATTATATTATCTAGAATGTGTAATGTAATGGATTACGTCACTAACTACAATGTTTGTCATCTAATCATGTAATTAATCTACTCGGCTCTCATAGTAATGTTATAAATCATAATACATAAATGTGGCATCTTTCACATTTAGACTGTCATTGGGTTATTGTCTTTATCTGATGACAGTGGTGACAAATACTAAGTTATGATAACTATTAATATTTTAGTGAGAACTGTTGTTACTAGGGCTTTGCAATTAAATCGCAAAGGCAATAAATCGTGATTTAAATGTATGTGTATATATACACCAAATCATGTGAGGTTGGCATAAAAACCAAAAGCATCTACAAGCACCTTTGTATTATTATCTATAACTGTGTAAAAAGATTTAGATTTAATAAGATTTTTAGATTTAAATAAAGATTTTCTTAATGTAGTTTTGATTGAGACATCTGTAAATGAGATTAGTCAAACACACGTGTGACGCAGTTAAATGTTTTTAATTATAAATAATGAAAGCTGCTCTGCTTGGAAGCCAATAGTTATTGTCAATCATCAAGTCAGTGATGAAGATGCGAGGCCAAACTCCATGGAGAAATTAAGCCTGAGCTCCTGCTCATCACCAGATGAAGGACACCAAAGCTCTAAGGCATCAATTACACCGTTCTCCAGCTTTTCCTTGAGCTCCAATTAAGCAGGATGCAGTGACATCACAGATACTTTGAACCGCTGGAGCAGAAACACTGCTGCAGAACACATCAGTTGAGCGATGGAGGGCTCTTATGTGGATCTTCTGGCTCTGAGGCTCGTCATCTCCGTCCTCGGTGTTTTAGGAAACACTGTCCTGATTATCTCCATCCTTCAAACGCCTCGCCTGAAGTCCTTCGAGATCTTTCTCCTCGGACTGGCCTCAGCGAATCTGGAGGAGATCGTGATCGTGGACGTTTACGACATCTTGCTCTTGCGTTCCTCTCGCAGTATAAGTGTCTGGAGCTGCAGAGGGCTGAAGTTCCTCTCCATCTTCGGGGAGATCTCCAGCATCCTCTTCACGGTTCTCATCAGCATCTATCGCTATCAGAAGCTGCGGGATGTGCACACGCGGGTCAACCTGCCCGTCCTCATGGACCGTCTGCGCTCGGCCGTGTTTCTCTCTGTGTTCTGCGGCGCAGTGGCTCTTCTCTTCAGTTTGCCCATGCTTCTCATTAACCTGGACTGGAGTCACCTGAACTCCTCGTCTCCGGGCTGTCCGGTCGATTTCTTCCAGTGCTCGTTAACCAGGTGCCCGACTCGCAACCGCCTTTACAAGTACTCCTTCCTTCTGGTGTGCAACCTGCTCCCGCTGCTGATAGTCACGCTAACGAGCACCATGATCGTCAGGATTTTAATAGTCCAGCAGAAGACGGTAAGGGCCCGGCAGGATCCGAGCGTAGCGACTATGACGTCCCATCAGCGGTCCAGGAGATCCTCTTTCCACCGCAGCACGCTGGCCATCCTGGCGGCCATGACCCTGTTCCAGCTCAACTGGACCGTCTATCTGCTGCTGCATCTGGCCTTTGACCCTCACACCATCCCTCTGTGGTCAGAGCTGGAGCTCTTCATCTCCACCTTTTACACCTCAGTCAGCCCGTATGTCTACGGAATAGGCAACAACCTGTTCAACATAAAGCGCTTCATGAGCTGAACGCTTCTAATTAGAGGACTAGTTTCAGAGGTTCGAAAAACAATAACAAATGAAGCCGAAACACAATGTGCTGTTCTGAACTCTGGTAACACTTTACTTCAAGCCTTTATGTATAATGCATTATAAATGTAGTTTTAAAGGGATACTCCACCCCGAAATGAACATTTTGTCATTAATCACTTACCCCAATGTCTTTCCAAACACGCCATGTTGGAGAATAAGCTAGTAGCGTACGCTCTTCTGTGTCAGCAGTGCTGTACAGATGCACTGTTTTTGTTCAAATCAAATCATAAATACACTTAGGAAACGTATCCTTGTGTCACGGCTGACACAGAAGAGTGTAACCTGCCTGCGTTCAGCTCATACACTACAGTGATGCGGAGAGACACAGAGGAGAAGAATCGTTGAATAAAGTCATTATTTTAGTTTTCTTTGCGTACAAACAGTACTCTCGTCGCTTCACAACGTTACGGTTGAACCACTGATGGCAGATGGACTATTCTGACGACGTCTTTCATACTTTTCTGGACCTTGACAGTGTAAGTTACTTGGCGGTCTATGGGGCAGTCACAAATATCTTAAATGGTGTCCTGAAGACGAACAAAGCTTTTACGGGTTTGGAACGACATGGGGGAAAGTGATTAATGACAACATTTAGATTTTGGGGTGGAGTCTCCCTTTAAGGCATTAATTAATCCTCATCTGTAAGCCGCTTTGGATAAAAGCGTCTGCTAAATGAATAAATGTAAATGTAATTAGGTTGGCTTCCCTTCTATGTGCTATTTCTTATCCATTTAAACTAGCAACATGGTAATCATGTGAGAAACATACTAACAACATGCTAGTAGATTCTAATCATGCAAACAACATGCTAATCACGCTAGAGAAATTCTAGTGACATGCTAGTAATGTGCTAATCATGCTAGCAACATGCTAATAGCATGCTAAACATGTTAGAAACATGATATTTACTTTTTAATTATGCAAATAATATGCTAATCATGCTTGAAACATGCTAGCGACATGTTGGTTACTTGCTAATCATGCTATCGACATGCTAACAACATGCTAGTAACATGCTAATAATGCTACCAACATGCTAGTTACTTGCTAATCATGCTATCAACCTGGTAGTTAATTGTTAATCATGCTAGCAACATGCTAATAATTCCAGCAATATGCTAGTAACAGGCCAATCATGTTAAAACATGCTAATCATGCTAGATATGTTATCCACATCTATGTAATTTTCAAACTTCAGACTTTTACAACTGCTTTAACTTTAAGGCTAGGCTTTCTCAAACCAACCTAAAGTTTATCTAGCTATGCCTCGTAATGCACCTTTTTGTATACAATTGTAACAACAGTTAATACTTTATAACACTTATCAAGTCATTGTTACACTATGCATGTTATAATTATTGATGACAAGATACAATGTATCTTAAAGCACATTGTGAATAATTATAATGCGTCACTCCCTTGAATAAACCTTTATAATGCATTAAAGACTTTAAGTGTTACCGTAAATACTTTACTCTCAATTTAATACAAAATATCCAAATTAAAGTTATCTAACATTAAAATAACATAATTAATATAATTATATATTTTTTGTTATTTTAGTAAATCGAGATATTATATTTTGTTGTTAATGTTTTGAATAAGATTTTAAAATTTATTTTTCATTTTAATTACCATTTTAGTATTTTTATGTTTTTCCATATATATATATACTACAAAATTAATTTTTAGGTTATATAATTTTATACTTAATTTTATACTAATTATTTTAGTTTCAGTTATTTGAATGCATCAAGTTAATAAATGAAAATGGCATGTGGATTTGTAAACTAGTTTAAATAAAAGAAATAATAATAATAAAAGTTTTTCTTTATTTTAATTCAAGTAATAAAAATGTGTTTTTATGGTTTTGGTTTTAGTAAATTAGAATAACCCTGGAATGTACATAGATACAGTACTGTACATGATCAGGAATCAAAAAATGTCCTTTAGCTTTTAAATATCATTGTTTTCCTTGGTTTTCTTCTCATTCAGCATATTATCTTATGGACTGTTATTATCCCATTAATCCAATTAATATGATCCAGATCCTTGATTTACACTGAAAAAAGTGCATGGTGCTCTTTTACCTGATTTAAATCATAAATAAGAGTTTTGTATAAATGAATGTATTAAGGTTGATTCTGTGATGCAAGTAATAATTTGATTTGAACCAAAAAAAAAGTTAATTTATGTTTTACCTTTTTTCAGTGTAAATGAGATTAATGTAGAGATTCACCATTGTTTATTCATGTTTATGTTGCATTCATATTCATTTATACATCTTAAAATGGTCACATTGCAAAAAATATGAATTATTGTGCAATATAATTTTTGTTTCGATTTTGTTTCGTACTGCACCTGATGTTTCTCTTCAATGATAATACACTCTGATTTATGTCATAAATAATAATGAAGTGTTGTGATGTATTCTTAAGACTTGATAAATGCTGACAGTCTGTAAGGAGTTGTATTATCACTCTCATAGTTCAAAGGCTGGATTAAAGTATAATAATTCACCCAAATATGAACCATCTCATCTTTTATTGCCCTCGTTGCTTTCATATGCTTCAAACTTAATTATTAAACCAATCAAAACATTTGTTTGCAATATCTTGAAGAATCCATGGAATCTTTCCATTCTAAATAAGGTTCTTCATATGGGAAAAGATTCTTTAAATTATTAAAATGCTGAAAAATCAGCGAAACATCTTCTGAAACTTTTCTTTCTAACAGGGTTTGATCACAGACCTTCAGGTGAAGTGTGACTCAAAGGTCCAAATATTTCTGATGGATGAAGTGTTTTAATTGATTCAAAGGTGTTGTGAAGTGAAGCAGGATTTGTGTTTAGCAGAAACAATCCTGAGAAGCTTTCGATCTGAGTCTCTTGATCCTGTTCTAGTGCTGAAGGCGTTATATATGAACATGGTTTGACTCAGTGAACAAAGTGTGGTTTAGTCTTTAGAAAGTGCAGCTCTGCTCTCTGACTGAAAGTGAAAGTTTGAACGCTGATTTTTTTGTGTTCTTAGTCATTTCTGGAGATGTGTGTGACTGCTGTGGTTCAGTTTGACCTTAAACAAACACAGTCACTTCATTTATCTTCAGTCGTCTCATGAGTTACTCTTCTTATAGCATTACTTCAATTCCAGAATAAAAATCTTCTGATAAAGTCTTTCTGTCTTCAGACACAAAGAAATGAAGGTTTTTGAGGAAAACATTCCAGGATTTTTCTCCATATAAAGCCGAGGAGTAAGAGTCTAATCTGGAAAAACCATCGCTCATTTACTAAAAAATAAACATTTACCGGTCTACACTTTTAACCTATTTTTTGCAGCTGAAGACAGAAAGACATCTTGAACTAATGCTTTAAGGAACGCAGTGTTCTTGTGTCATTATCCGTTTTGTTTCAAAGCAGCTTTACAGAAAAATGTTTCTTTTTGTTTTACAAACGCCGGTGAATATATAGCTAACAAAAAGACGCTTCGCTAATGTCACAATGACATAATGAAAATGTGATTTATGCATGTTCTCTGAATGCTCAAAACGGTTTTAGACAGGTTTTCCATCATTTTACAAACATTGCAGGATAACGTTCTGAAACATTTCAGAACCTTCACGGATGCATTTTCTGTGCATTATTAAAGACAAAATAACTTTGAAAAACACACATTGTGTCAATGTTACTAGAAGGACATGTGTTCATTATGTTGTTCTGAGAACATTCAGTTACAAAGAAAGAAGGGACTCGAGACCTGAAGAACCTGGAACGCAGGAAAACACCAACATCCCTCCAGAAGTTACACACTTACAGATACTTAAGCGACGAACAGATGAGGAACATTAGATATTTGCCAAAAGCCAACAGTATTCTTACAGTATTCAGAACCCATACACAAGTGTCATATACTGTACGTACAGATATTAGATAAGAACAGGGGTGTCACTATGGTTTCTGGCCCCCCTCTCCATCGCCAGGTCCTTCGAAGCATCCTAACCTTCCCGTGAAAACATAATGTATGAAACAACAATTTCATACAGTAACATATAAATGCAGACTATGTTTTTAGGTGTATCGCACTCTCTCTCTCTCTCTATATATATATATAAACATACTGATTTATTTTGTTTAAATATAAAGATGTATTTGTAAATAAATGTACATTGTTGGCATATATATGGTTGCTACATATAAAATGATTAAAACGTATAGATATTACTAACATATACACATTTTCTCATGAGGGTTATAAACATCATCAACTGAGAGAATGAGGATATGTGAAAATTAAATATGGCTTTATAGATAAATATAGGGCAATGTCATTTTTGATAAAGGGCAATATATATAATAAGGGAAGCAGAAACATATTGAAATGTTCTTCTGTAAAGCAATAATAGAGTATAGGCTATATTTCTTGTTATCTGATGCAGTGACATTCAAGTGCTCGATACTTTATAGACAGAGTGTGTCGGGTGTCACGGGTGTTTCATCATGCATCGCGACTCTATGACTTACAACGCGTGCTCATGCTGCAAATTATTGACGCTCGGACGCCGAATGCGATGCACATTCGTGATTTCCTGATTGGATGAGCAGGCTGCGAGGCTCAGCATGTGTGTGTGTTATTGGTTCGCATGAAGTTCTGCGCAGAAGCAGGAAGAGAAGCAGCAGCAGAGCAGCAGACGAGCAGCTCCAGGCGAACACCCTGCGGGAACTCCGTGCGTTTACTGGTGAGTGCTCGCGCGCTGCACGGGGAGCAACACGCGCTCAGTCGCGCGCTCCGCGCTAAGTTCTGTGAACGTTAACACACCCCACCCCGTGCTGCGCGGACGCGTTAGATCCTCGCACGCACATCAAGGGCGCTTTAAATCGCGAGCTATAACTTGATAGCAGCGCTCGCGTTGTAACGCCACCGACGCTGTTGTTGTTTGTTGTTGAGGAAGGGCGTTATTTCTGCCGCTGACGTTAGGCCTCCCGTGTTCTAATAAACAACAAACACCGCGACAACGTCACGAACTAACGAGCGTGACGTCACGACCGTAAGAACTTCAAGTGGCCCGACAATATCACACGTGAACTTCAGTGTAACATTTGTGACAGATCACCAGATGTCACTCATCACGTTTGCAGGCCAGTTAAAGGTTGTAGATCTGGTGTAACTGAAAGGTTGTAGGTTCGAACCCTGAATGGGTTGCTCGAGGACGCAGTTTTGTTGTTTCATGCATTAAAAGACACCTACACGAATTCATATTCTTGCTGAATTTTGAGGTGTATGCTACTGCCATACTGCAAAAATATTTAGAGTAGTGCACTAGTGCTTACTTCCAGATTCAGCGTCACCAAACACAAATGCTGCACAAAGTGATGTTTTAAACTCTCACTGGTTCCAGCAAAACTGAATGGGAGTAGACACTGTCAAACTTAAGAGAGAGCATCAACAAGACACCAGAATGTTGGAAAGACTGTATTTACCAGTCAAAAGCACACAATGTCTTAATTACAAGCGGGGAAACATTTTTTTTGCATTTCTGTATTGAGAAAAGCATTATATAATTAAACTTGGATTTAACTCAAACGAGTTTCTGAAAACATGGTGGATGCAACATCTGTATTGAAAATTTGTTAAAACTGAAAGAAATTATTTTTTTTCTTTTACAGTAAAACTAACTTTAGTTTCATGTGCCAGATTCCATAGTATTACACGACTACAGCAGAATATGATTCAATTCACAGAACCTTCAGAAAAAGGGAAAACGCAGCTCATGCTCAAGTTAAACTTTCTTGCAGAATTATTTGTAGAAATGTTGCATTGCGTTGTGACCTGAAATCACCTGATATCAGTCACGACTCCCTAACTTGAGAAAATATTTACATTGAGAAAATATTATGAAACAAGTTTGGAGTGACAAAATTTACGTAATTATTCAGGGCAAACTGTTTTTTTAAATGTTAGTGATGTGTGACATTATATTAGCGCAAATAGCTGCAGTAATTTAATGTTTAGTAATTTAAGATTTTTTGTACAGTCCCCAGAAAACAATGTTTGAATGTAATCAGTTTCTGCGGGTCTTCCACAAATTAAGGCCTTAAATTCATAAAGTCGTGACATTCAGTGTTGCACTCACTGCAAAAAACGAACATCTTCCTCAGTTTTTCTGTCTTTGTTTTTCCGTATAAATATCTAAACATCCTTACATCAAGACACATTTACTGGAGATGCCAATGAAGACATGAAGTTTTGTTTTCTGAGAAATCAAACAAACTTGAGTAAGTTTATGCTTAAAACAAACAAATATCTGCTAGTGGGGTCAGAAAATAAACTTGTTTTCCCTCTAAGTAGATTTTTCTAAGGCCGTTGGCAGATATGTGTTCTTGTTTTAATCATAAACTCACTTAATATTTGATCCGTTTGTCAGAAAACAAAACTTCATATCTTCATTGTGCCTCATCTTAATTTAAGGATGTTTAGATGTTTGCAGTTTTTTCTGCATTAAGTTGTTGAGTGCCGTGGTATTCAAGCTAGAAATATTACTTTAAAACTTTGAAGTGTTACTAATACAATACCTTTATTTATATTGTTTTCCATTCAATTTATTCCTTAAATATTCTTTCCATGGTCTTAAATGATCTTAAATGTACTTTCTTAAAACCTGCTGAAACCCTGTTCTTAATAAAAGCAGTGATTCCTCTCTTGTTCATGGTTATTGTAATATTAACTGGAGATCCTCTTTATCCCGTAGCTCTTCTCAGGAAGCATGTGATGACCCATGCACAGAAAAAAGCTTTCCTCAGCCAGTGTCCAGGTGAGGGGCGTGGCCATGTAGAGGGCTGGTCACATGGTGAAACTATGGGTGGAGCCTGGCCTGCGCATTCATTGCGAGAAGGCAAGGCCAAGAAAGACATGGTGAAGAAAATCAAGACCAGCGGTCAGGAGAGTAAGTGTTTGGCAAAGCATTCAATGAAAATGAATGAAACTAAGACCAAGAAAACAAAGTCCAATACTGTGAGTGAGGGCCATCGGAAGCTCTACCCGTTACGAGGAAGAGGCGAGGCATTGAGTTGCCATGTTCTGCTCACTCGCCTAGATGATGAGACCAAGCTGTGTGAGGTGGATCCCAACAGAGTTCCAGGGCACAAAAAGAAACCAAAACCCTTCAAGAAAGCAGAAAACAGCAGGGAGTCATCGCAGGAACACCTCACAATTATTGATAAACCTTCAGCTCAGGAGCCACGGAAACGTAGACTAGCCTCGCTCAACGCTGAGGCGCTCAACAGTCTTCTGCTCGAGAAAACCGACGGGCCACCAGGTGCCAAACTCACGAAGAAACAAGGCAGTGGTTCGTCCACTACAGAGCAAACAAAGACCGGCTTGAAAAGAGCCGAAAAGTCCGAGACGTGCCAAAAGCCCAAGCAGATGAAGAAATCCTCGACCGATAAGACGCATGACGCTGAAGTGAGTTTGTATGCTCCCACTCCCAGACGCTTGGCTGGACTCAACGCCGCTGCACTGCTGAAGCTCACCAGCTCAACCACCGCAAACAAGCACAGGATCAAAACAGACAGCAAGACCGTCTGTGCGGCAGGGAAGCACAAACCCAAAGCGCAGAGGTCCAGGAAACACAGCTGGAAGCGGCCTGAACTGGAAGGAGCCTGCGAAGTGTGTAAAAGCAGGAGCTTTGAATCAAAACTGACTCCAGAAAGTCACTGCTTAGCTAAAGCAGGATACCATGGCATGCTGGGATATCGTCCTGTGAAGCTAGTGAAGGAGGAGCCGGTGGAAGAGCTGAGTCCTTACCACTGCTGTCCGCCGGAGAGCTCGGTGGAGTATTGCCACCGGCTGGCGCTCTTCCTCGGGCAGAAGGCATATGGAGAGGGCGAGGAGCATCCGGTGGTCAAGCATGAGTGCCTGGTTCCAGCGCATCCGGCCCTGACGCTCAGCGCCCATCCCTGCCTGTGTGCGGATCCATGCTACTCCAGCTACTACGTCCACATCGCTCATCCCGGGATGACCAGTCTGAGTGCTCAGACGCTGCCCTTCTGTCCACACGGCCTCTCCGGGTCCAAGCTGCTGGCCTCCTCAGGTATCCTACACCCTGCCTTCTGCGGGTCAGTGGGGTCGCCCTGCTGCTGTGAGGCCTGTCGGGTCAGTGGATACACCTTCAGCGCCGTGCAGCCAGTCGCCAGCAGGACCTGCTCGTTCTCCAGCTGCAGCCATCCAATCAAAACAGGTGAGGATGACCACTCTTTGGTGGTATTGCTGCCAGGGTTTCAAAAAGGTGGACATTTTCCAGTAAATTTTCCAGGGATTTTTTCAAAGATTCTGTAAATTTACTGAAAATTTTCCACCCCTTTGGAACCCTAATTGCTGCATGATATCACCAGTATAATGTTACGATACATGCTGGAGCTAGAGATTTGTGATGCAGCAGCATTTACACTACATACAAAAGTAATTACTAGCAGTGCACAAGTGTTATTCTGCAGCACCTTTTTAAACAAGTTCAGGAAAACCGCACAATCCAAATTACTGGCATGATTAGCATATTGATAGCATGATTAGCGAGTGATTAGCATGTTGCTAGCATGATTCGCAAGTGACTACTCATGGAGTGTTTGATTGTGCTGTTGTAGAAGAGGAGCACAGTCGCACGCTCCTCGTTCCCCAGGCCCTGCCGCGCTCTGGATGTCCCAGCATGACCCGAGCGACCTCCCCGGCCTCCCTTCTGTCCACGATGTCTGACCGCAGGCAGGCAGAAGTCCGGCTTAAGGTGGCCACAGAATGCCCTCAGAACACCAAGCCATCCAATGACTCGCTCACTATGGGCCACAGCTTATCATCCCAGAAACAACCTACAACTAGTCCAGCAAGTGCCAAACAGCAGAAGAAGGCCACGAACGGATGGCGTGCCGTCGGAGTCCCGACAGAGAAGGAGGTGTTTATTGCGGTGAGCGATCATTGAGCAGTTCAGATCTGAAGTGCATGTGGTGTGAGTCTGACCTGTAATGGCTGTGCTTCTGCAGGGCGATGACGAGACAGTTCTCCGTCAGTGTTATGAAGGAGTGGAGCGTGACGGAGAGGTGATCCGGGTACGAGACACTGTGCTCTTACGATCCGGACCCCGCAAGAAATCCCTGCCTTACGTGGCCAAGATCTCAGCTCTATGGGAAGACCCCAGAACAGGTGATCATTTATCACATCGCAAATCATGTGCTCTCTGTCAGACCACTCAAAGCTAGTGGTGTGATTGAACAGTTCAGTCACGGGATGACATGGAGTGTGATTTGATGTGTTTTTGGAGGAAAGACATTCAGTTCTGTTGGAGTTTCTGTTCTGGAGTTTTCTACTGCTCAAGAACTTGCTCGAGTCTTGTTGGAGCTTTAATTGCCTCTGCTTATTCCTCACATGATCTGATGGGTTGTGTTTCAGGAGAGCTGATGATGAGTCTGTTTTGGTACTATCGGCCGGAGCACACGCAGGGCGGCAGAGATCCCAGCATGCACTGCGAGGTGAGCCACTGCTGGTATCATGTGATCTGAACACACTTCAGTCCTGCAGCAGTGTTGGTTCGGGAAACTTTCTTTTAAATGTAATGCATTACAGAATTGCGTTACTCCCTAAAAAGTGTTCCTGTGGCTCAAGTGGTAGAGCATTGCGTTAGCAGCGTAAGGTTGTGGGTTAGATTCCCAGGAAACACATTAGCTTAAAAAAATAAATAAATAAAAACGTTAGCATGAATGCACTGTAAGTTGCTTTGGATAAAAGCGTCTGCTAAATTTATTTATTTATTTTTATTAAAAAAAAAAATTTAAGTAACTAATTCCATTAATTAGTTACTTTTTATAGAAAGTAATGCATTACGTTACTTTTGCTTTACATTTTCTCATCTGGCCTCGGCTTGCTCGTTTGTTTTTAATATTTTTTTTTTTTAATGAAAAGTAGTATTTTTGGCAAATGTAAAAGCCCTTTCACACCGGGCAGAAAATATATAAAGTGTAAAAAGTGAAAGTGACTATAATATAATTTGTGATATATATATCACAATATATAATATAATAAGGGAATATAATTTTAACAGAGAAGCTTCGATTTGGGGATTTGAGCTCTTGATATCTGGCAACCGTGCACATAAACACTCGTGCAGTAGAGGCGTGAACAACAGTCCGCAATAATATTTTCTCCTTTTTTTGGGGCGAAAAATATATTAATTAATTTTTTTTTTTTAAATCCATTTGTCTCGTCTTTTATCGCCAATCATATTGCATGTTGATGAAGTCACAGTTATTGTTTATTGACCTTATTTGTCGTCTCATCTTAGTCATGGGGAAAAAAAGGTGATAAGTGAACATTATTTCGTCATAGTTTTCGTTTACAGAACTAATACTAGCCTCAGGCTGAAGGAAATGTAAATTCCTATCTTTACAGAAGAGGGCGCCGGTTTGCATCATATTCTGAGTTTGCATTTCACTGCTCTTTTTTTGAGGAATACTGAATCTGTGCGAGTGACATTTAGTCTAGATCTACAGTAACATCATATTCACACTCACTCCTGATTTCTCTCAACATGGCAACCGGAAAGCTGTCAGTCAATATATGCAAAAACAATGTAACTCCGATATTTCCATTACTTTACTAGTTAGTTGGAAAAAAGTAATCTGATGACGTAACTCGTCACGCCGGGGGATTTTTCTGGAGTAAACATGTGTCACATGTCTTCTTTCAGAACGAGATCTTTGCCTCCCGTCATCAGGATGAGAACAGCGTGGCCTGCATTGAGGAGCGATGCTTCGTCCTGCCGCTAGCACAGTACTGTAGGTAAGTGTCGTGCCGCCGCTCAGATGTGTTCCTCACGCACGTGTCTCATAATCACTTGTGACGTTGCAGATTTTGTGCCTTGGTGAAGTGCCGCTCGGAGGGCGTGTCCGGCCACGCCCCACTGGTGCCCCACCCCTCTGACAGTGCTGGTCCCGCCCATCGACGGGTGCCCCGCCCCTCTGACACCACTGGCCCCGCCCACCGACTGGTACCCCGCCCACCTGACAGCACTGGCCCCGCCCAACATCATGTGCCCGACGGCATCGACCCGCAGCTGGTGTATCTGTGCCGGCACGTCTACGACTTCCGCTACGGCCGCATCCTCAAGAACCTGCAGTGAAACCGTTAATGTGTGTCCAGTGGAGACACCAGCGTCCGGTCAGCATTCAGAGCCATTAGATAATCTGCCTTCTTCATCTCTTCTTCAGAGACTCTGTCCATCAGCTCGCTGAAGGTTTGGTGGTTCTCTTCAACTCCTTGTCATGCACACTGGACTGTCACACTGCTGAAGGATGATGGGAGGATCTCTGAAGGATCCAGAACACTGATGCTTTCACAAAACATCACTCTTAAAAATAAAGGTGCTTCACGATGCCACAGAAGAACCTTTTTGTCTCAATGGAAAAAAGTCTTTAACATCTGAAGAAACTTTCTGTTTCACTAAAGCTTCTTTGTGGCGAAAGAAGGTTCAGATTATAAAAAGGCAAGAAAGAGATGAATCTTTAAAGAACCTTTGAACGAATGGTTCTTTGTGGAACCAAAAATGGTTCTTCTATGGCATCGTTGTGAAGAACCTTTTAAGCACCTTTATTTTTAGGAGTGTAGTCCACAGACCCAGACTAAAGGTCTGTTCACACCAATAATGAAATAACGATAACTATAATTGCTTTAATATCCACCACAACTATAACGACACAGATGAATAGGTGTGAATGGGTCTTAAAGGGACAGTTCGCCCAAAAAAGATAATCCTGTCATCATGTTCTCTCCCTCGTGTTGTTCCAAACCTGTATGAGTTCCTTTCCTCTGCTAAGCACAAAAGAAGCTATTTTGAAGAATGCTGGGAACTGAACTATTGTTTTTTATCCTTTTGTTTCATTTTAGGGTGAACTGTCTCTTTAAGGGCGGGTTCATGTGGTCTGGAGAAGATGCTCATCTGATGTTCTTCATGTGTTTGATTATCAGTCATCGTTCTAAATCACTTTTTTTAGTTTTGCCTCTTTCTTTAACATCCCACTCCTCTGACCAAACTAACCAAAGGACCTTCAGGGTTAAACACGGCCAACTAATCAATGAATCAGAACAGTTGAAGAGTTTCATGTGATTTGTACGGAGATCTGTATTTTTAATGTATGAAATTGAGCTCTTAGCTTCAGATCCTGTAGAGTGCACAATTATATATTTTAATATTTATTTGAGGATGCTTCTAGTTCCCCCCCTAGAGAAATTGCACTATTACGTCCCCTGTCATTTTGTCTTGTTCTTTGGCTTGATTTTTAGATGCAAAGCTTTAATTCATTTTCTAAGTGAAAATCATTCCTGTGCTTAGAAATACTCTAGTGTTTGATTGACATCTAGAACTAAACACGTGCTTTTAAAGTTAATAACTCTTCTAGAGACCATTCTATGGCTAGTTTCATTTTATTATTAGTTCAATCTAGTTTTTCACCTGCTGTTGATGAGAGATGGACACAGCTGTTTAGTAGCACCTTAATATAAATGTGTGGTTAAATGAGCAAAATATATGGATTACAGTCGATTATGAGTCTACAAGATCCTCAGATGAATTTGTCCCGGTACAAATGTATTATTTTCATTAAACATTTCCAGAATCAGCTGAAGTTTAAGCTTCACTGAGTTATTTGTCCATGCTTGACAAGATTCTAGTTATGATTAATTTAACTTGTTCAGATTTTCTAGCTCGGTTTTTACATTTGAGAACAGCATCGTCTTTCTGCGTAAGATTTCTTCTGAACAAAAAGGAGGTATTTTATTAAGCTGCAATATATTTTTAGGACTATTTTTGAGAAAACAAATCTATTTAAATTCCTGTCCTTTTCTCTGATTTATGATCTGGATTCTGAA
>NC_081772.1:335000-357500 GCF_963082965.1 Carassius carassius
CCAAAAATTTACGTTTTGCAAAAGAAAATAAAGTTTTGCAAACGAAATTTAAAGTATTGAGGAAAATACATTTGCTTTTTGCAAACAAAAAATACGATTTGCAAAACATAAATGAAACAGCGTGAAAGCAATGATTTTGCAATAAATATTTTCCATGGTCATATGTATTAATTTATTTGTAACGCTGCTTTTATTTTGCGTGTCAGTCTAGTTTGAGCTTGCCATACCATTTTTCCTTTGCGCTTCATTTTTTTGCACGTCTCTCTTTGTGGCACTGTTTTGACGTGGGGGCGGAGTCAACGGACGGGGGCATGTACAACACGACTTCCTGGAAGTGACGTCATCGGCCCGAGACGCAGCTCACTGATCCAGGTCCTGTCATGATGAGCAGAGGCTTGCGAGTGGATCCTTTATTTTTATTCAGTAGCATTAAAACATTCATGTTTTCGTTTTATTTACTTTATTAACAAATGTATGTGTATTAGCAGCGTTTGCTGAAGTTAAAGAAGTTGTTAACATCAACATCTGCTCATTATTTCTCTCAATGTGCACACTTTTATAGCATTAAAATGTGTATTGTTTCATTTGGTTAATTGCAAGTGTTTGTTTAAAATCTCTTAACTGAACATTTCTTAACTAAATGTTCGTGGTTTCGACGTGGAAAGCAGTTTGGAATGTAAATATTGATATTTTATTTGTTAACAACATACTTTTCGTACCTTAAAATCAGTAAATGTTATAAAATTAGAGAACTAAGCCAATAAAGGGGGGGAAGTCGTGACCTAATGGTTAGAGAGTCGGACTCCCAATCGAAAGGTTGTGAGTTCGAGTCCCGGGCCGGCAGGAATTGTGGGTGGGGGGAGTGCATGTACAGTTCTCTCTCCACCTTCAATACCACGACTTAGGTGCCCTTGAGCAAGGCATCGAACCCCCAACTGCTCCCCGGGCGCCGCAGCATAAATGATGCCCACTGCTCCGGGTGTGTGTTCACAGTGTGTGTGTGTGTGTGTTCACTGCTCTGTGTGTGTGCATTTCGGATGGGTTAAATGCAGAGCACAAATTCTGAGTATGGGTCACCAAGATGGCGCCGCACATGGCTGCTTCAGTGCTTGGCTCTCCAGTGTTTGTACTGTTTTTGTTCGTTTTTCCTGTTTTTTGTTTAACAAACACGATCAGTTTCACCAGGGATGAACTGCTGAACATTCGGCAGATCACACCACATGATATTTTTCCGGATTTCTATTATACAGACGTTTTACCGAACATTGTTATCGGAGGAGCAGCGGCGCTGATCAAGCGCTTCAAGACGCGCAGACGGGGAAAGGGAGCGGGAGCGCTCGTCAGACTCAGGAAGCGTGGATTTCGAACGCCGTTGCCTAGCATCCATCTCGCAAATCTCCGCTCTCTACCCAACAAAACGGACGAACTCCTTCTGCTCTCTCGGACAAATAAGGATTTCTCTCACTCTGCTGCTCTGTGTTTCACGGAAACCTGGCTGAATGACGCCATACCGGACAGCGCGCTCCATCTGCCGGGCTTTCAGCTGTTCAGAGCGGACCGCGAAGCAGAATCAACGGGGAAATCGCGCGGCGGCGGGACATGCTTTTACATCAATGAACGGTGGTGTACAGATGTAACTGTATTAAAGAAGATGTGCTGTCCTGATCTAGAAACGCAGTTTATCAACTGCAAGCCGTTCTATTCGCCGCGGGAGTTTCACTCGTTCATTCTGGTTAGTGTTTACATCCCTCCTCAAGCGCAAGTAAGTCTGGCTTTACAGAAACTCGCTAATCAGATCACAGACACAGAACAACAACACCCGGACTCTGTTTTAATCATTCTTGGGGACTTTAATAAAGCCAATCTCTCCCGTGAACTGCCAAAATACAGACAGCATGTTACCTGTCCCACCAGAGACAGTAATATACTGGATCACTGTTACACCACAATAAAGGATGCATATCACTCTGTTCCACGAGCAGCTTTGGGACGTTCTGATCACTGTCTGGTTCATCTTATACCGACCTACAAGCAGAAACTTAAATCTGCTAAACCTGTAGTAAAGACTGTGAAGAGATGGACCAGCGAAACAGAGCAGGATTTACAATCTTGTTTTGACATCACAGACTGGAGCGTTTTTGAAGCTGCTACCACCGATCTGGACGAACTCACAGAGACTGTAACATCCTATATTAGTTTCTGTGAGGATATATGCATTCCTACCAGGACTTATTTAACATTCAACAATGATAAGCCATGGTTTACAGTAAAACTCAGACACCTTCGTCAGGCCAAAGAGGATGCCTACAGAAATGGGGACAGGGTCTTGTACAATCAGGCCAGGAACACACTGAACAAAGAGATTAGAGCGGCTAAAAAGACCTACGCTAAAAAGTTGGAAGACCAGTTTACTTCCAACGACTCTACTTCAGTTTGGAGAGGACTGAGAGCCATCACAAACTACAAGACACCATCCCCTTGCACTGAGGCTAATCAACGACTTGCTAACGACCTGAATGAGTTTTATTGTAGATTTGAAACCCCCAACACCCACTCTGACCATCTCCCTGCACAACCATTAACACCTCCTGCAATCCCCCTCTCCATACCTCCTGCTCTTCAAATCTGTGAAGATGATGTGCGCCAGGTCTTCAAGAAAAACAAAAGAAGAAAAGCACCAGGCCCAGATGGCGTTACACCAGCCTGTCTGAAAACCTGTGCTGACCAGCTGGCCCCCATCTTTTCACAGATCTTCAACAGATCTCTGGAGTTGTGTGAAGTGCCTTCCTGCTTCAAACGCTCCACCATAATCCCCATTCCAAAGAAACCCAAGATAACAGGACTTAACGACTACAGACCTGTGGCTCTAACGTCTGTCGTCATGAAGTCGTTTGAAAAACTGGTTCTGGCTCATCTGAAGGACATCACTGGACCCTTACTGGACCCCCTGCAGTTTGCGTACCGAGCAAACAGGTCCGTGGATGATGCAATCAACATGGCATTGCACTTCATCCTGCAACATCTGGACAAAACAGGGACTTATGTGAGGATCCTGTTTGTGGACTTTAGTTCGGCTTTCAACACCATCATCCCAACAACCCTCCAAACCAAACTGACCCAGCTCTCTGTTCCTAGCTCTATCTGTCAGTGGATCACCAGCTTTCTGACAGATAGGCAACAGTTAGTGAGACTGGGGAAATTCATGTCAAACAGCTGCTCCACCAACACTGGTGCCCCTCAGGGATGTGTTCTCTCCCCTCTGCTCTTCTCCCTGTACACCAACGACTGCACCTCTAAAGACCCCTCTGTCAAGCTCCTGAAGTTTGCAGACGACACTACAGTCATCGGCCTCATCCAGGACGGTGACGAGTCTGCTTACAGACAGGAGGTTGAGCAGCTGGCTGTCTGGTGCAGTCTTAACAACCTGGAGCTGAACACGCTCAAAACAGTGGAGATGACTGTGGACTTTAGGAGAAACCCCCCTGCACTTTCCCCACTCACCATCATGAACAGCACTGTGACTGCAGTGGAGTCATTCAGATTCCTGGGAACCACCATCTCTCAGGACCTGAAGTGGGACAATCACATTGGCTCCATTGTGAAAAAAGCCCAACAAAGGTTGTACTTCCTTCGCCAGCTGAGGAAGTTTAACCTGCCACAGGAGCTGCTGAAACAGTTCTACTCAGCCGTCATTGAGTCAGTCCTGTGTACTTCAATTACTGTCTGGTTTGGTTCAGCTACAAAATCAGATATCAGAAGACTACAGAGAACTGTTCGGACTGCTGAAAGGATTATTGGTGCTCCCCTGCCCACCCTCCAAGAACTGTACACATCCAGAGTGAGGAAAAGGACTCAGAAAATCACTCTGGATCCCTCACATCCAAGTCACCCCATCTTTGAACTTTTGCCATCTGGCCGGCGCCTCAGAGCCGCAAATACAAGAACAGCAAGGCACAAGAATAGTTTCTTCCCCCAGGCAATCTACCTCATGAACAGTTAAATGTTTCCCACTTAAACTTATGTAAAAATGTGCAATATCCTTATATTTATTTGTTACCCCTCCATCCTAGAACATTCCTGCATCTCACTCAATCCTATTCCATTATCATTTATAGCACAATTGTTTATACACTTATTTATTTGCCAATTTGTAAATCTCCTGTAAATATTTTTTTTTTTTTTTTTGGTCTGTGTGTTGTTGTCTCTGTTTACTGGAAGCTTATGTCACTAAAACAAATTCCTTGTATGCGCAAGCATACTTGGCAATAAAGCTCTTTCTGATTCTGATTCTGATACTTGGCTGAATGTCACTTCACTTCAATAGTAGCGCTGGCGGTGTGGTTTGATTTGGATGGGAACTTCAGATTGTGAATCATTTGAGTCAGTTAGGTAGTTCAAAGCGGGTTCGCGAATCATTTGAGTCAGTTCGGGAGTTCGTAGCGGGTTCGCGAATCATTTGAGTCAGTTCTGGGATCGCGAATCATTTGAGTCAGTTCGGGAGTTCGTAACGGGTTCGCGAATCATTTGAGTCAGTTCGGGAGTTCAAAGCGGGTTCGCGAATCATTTGAGTCAGTTCGGGAGTTCGTAACGGGTTCGCGAATCATTTGAGTCAGTTCGGGAGTTCAAAGCGGGTTCGCGAATCATTTGAGTCAGTTTGGGGATCGCGAATCATTTGAGTCAGTTTGGGAGTTCAAAGCGGGTTCGCGAATCATTTGAGTCAGTTCGGGAGTTCAAAGCGGGTTCGCGAATCATTTGAGTCAGTTCGGGGATCGCGAATCATTTGAATCAGTTCGGGAGTTCGTAACGGGTTCGCGAATCATTTGATCCAGTTCGGGAATTCAAAGCAGGTTTGCGAATCATTTGAGTCAGTTTGGGGATCGCAAATCATTTGAATCAGTTCGGGAGTTCGGAGCGGTTTCGCGAATCATTTGAGTCAGTTCGGGAGTTCGGAGTGGGATCGCGAATCATTTGAGTCAGTTCGGGAATTCAAAGCAGGTTCGCGAATCATTTGAGTCAGTTTGGGGATCGCGAATCATTTGAATCAGTTCGGGAGTTCGGAGCGGTTTCGCGAATCATTTGAGTCAGTTTGGGGTTCGCGAATCATAGCTGTATATGGATAGGCATTTTTAACTAATTTAGTAGCTAGTTCTAATTACGTTTTCCACGCGTGTTTAAGTGTGATATGTGAACTCGTATTTTTGTTTTAATGATGTGCCTTTTAACAGTATCAAGTATATTCAAAAACTAAACAAATCGTGCCTAAAAAGTGCAGCATCTAGACTAATGTAAAGTTACATGATGAAGTCATTCTAGTGCGCGTGTGCATTTTGAGTGCGTTCTTTCACTGCATTATTCGGTGTATTCAAATGCATTTATGGATGCATGTGTATGATCACAAAATTCAAGATATGAATGAATAAATAATAGCCTAAATAACCTTTGTGCCAAAAGGGTTCTTTCTTGTCATTATAGAACCTTTTTAGCATAAAAGGTTCTTTGTAGTTGATTCAATTCAATTCAAGTTTATTTGTATAGCCTTTTTTTACAATACAAATCGTTACAAAGCAACTTTACAGAAAATTATGTTTCTACAATATTTAGTAGTAGCTTATAAGTGGTGACTGTCAGTTTGTGCACGTATGACAGGATTTGTAGAAAAGTTTATACAAGTCGTAGTCAGCCAGATGATGAACATTATTAATATTATTAATAATTAATAATTATTATATGATGCAGTCACACTTGTAGCAATATTTGTTAGTTCTGTTGTTGATTCAGGGTCAGCATCATCTCTTCTCAGGTGTTCTGGATCCAGACTGGAGCTTGTGTAAATCCTAGTTACCACGGGATGAAGATCCAGCAGAAACAGAGAAACAAACAGAGACATCATTAGCATAGCTGCTGTTCCAACAAGAGATGTGTTTTAATCTAGATTTAAACAGAGAGAGTGTGTCTGAACCCCGAACATTATCAGGAAGGCTATTCCAGAGTTTGGGAGCCAAATGTGAAAAAGCTCTACCTCCTTTAGTGGACTTTGCTATCCTAGGAACTACCAAAAGTCCAGCGTTTTGTGACCTTAGGGAGCGTGATGGGTTGTAGCGTGGTAGAAGGCTAGTTAGGTACGCAGGAGCTAAACCATTTAGGACCTTATAGGTAAGTAATGATAATTTGTAACTGATACGGAACTTAATAGGTAGCCAGTGCAGAGACTGTAAAATTGGGGTAATATGATCATATTTTCTTGACCTGGTAAGGACTCTAGCTGCGCAATTTTGGACTACCTGTAGCTTGTTTATTGAAGAAGCAGGACAACCACCTAGAAGTCCATTACAATAGTCCAGTCTAGAGGTCATGAATGCATGAAATAGCTTTTCTGCATCAGAAACAGATAACATGTTTCGTAGCTTGGCAATGTTTCTAAGATGGAAGAATGCAGTTTTTGTAACATGGGAAATATGATTTTCAGAAGACAAGTTGCTGTCTAATATAACACCCAGATTTCTGACTGTACAGGAAGTAACAGTACATCCGTCTAGTTGCAGATTGTAATCTACAAGATTCTGTGTAGTGTTTTTTGGTCCAATAATTAATATCTCTGTCTTATCCGAATTTAATTGGAGAAAATTATTGGTCATCCAATCTTTTACATTTTTAACACACTATGTTATCTTAGATAATTTAGAGGTTTCATCTGGTCTCGTTGAGATATATAGCTGAGTATCATCAGCATAACAGTAGAAACTAATCCCGTATTTTCTAATAATATTACCAAGGGGCAACATGTATATTGAAAATACAAGGGGACCTAGGACGGATCCTTGTGGCACTCCATATTTTACTGATGATAAATGAGATGACACCCCATTTAAGTTAACAAAATGGTAGTGATCGGACAGGTAGGATCTAAACCATCTTAGAGCCTGCCCTTGAATACCTGTATAGTTTTGTAATCGATCTATGAGTATGTCATGATCTATGGTGTCGAACGCTGCACTAAGATCAAGTAAATCTAGAAATGAGATGCAGCCAGACACAACTTTTTCCAAAATTTTAGACATAAATGGAAGATTTGAAATAGGCCTATAATTTGCCAGTTCACTAGGATCTAGTTTTGGTTTCTTAATAAGAGGCTTAATAATCACCAGCTTGAATCGTTTTGGGACGTGACCTAAAGATAACGACCAGTTAATGATATTGAGAAGCAGTTCTTCGGCTACAGGTAACAGCTCTTTTAGTAATTTAGTGGGTACAGGATCTAATAAACATGTTGTTGGTTTAGATACAGTGATAAGTTTATTTAGCTCTTCCTGTCCTATATTTGTAAAGCGCTGCAGTTTATCTTTGGGTGCGATGGATGAAACTGAAGTGTTAGACGCTGTAGAATCTACATTCGCTATTGTATTTCTAATGTTATCTATTTTATCAGTGAAGAAATTCATAAAGTCATTACTATTTAACGTTGGTGGAATATTTGAATCAGGTGGCGTCTGGTAATTTGTTAATTTAGCCACTGTGCTAAATAAAAACCTTGGATTGTTTTGGTTATTTTCTATGAGTTTGTGGATATGCTCTGCCCTAGCAGTTTTTAGAGCCTGTCTATAGCTGGACATACTGTTTTTCCACGCAATTCTAAAAACTTCCAAGTTAGTTTTTCTCCATTTGCGTTCAAGACTACGAGTTACTTTCTTGAGAGAGTGAGTATTACTGTTATACCATGGCACAGTACGTTTTTCTCTAACCTTTTTCAATTTGATGGGGGCAACAGCTTCTAATGTATTAGAGAAAATAGTGCCCATGTTGTCAGTAATTTCGTCTAATTCATGTGTATTTTTGGGTACAAATAGCAGTTGAGATAGATCAGGCAGGTTATTTGCGAATCTGTCTTTGGTGGCTGGAACAATAGTTCTGCCCAGACGGTAACGCTGAGACATATAGTTAATATCAGTTATACGCAGCATGCACGATACAAGAAAATGGTCTGTAATATCATCACTTTGAGGTACGATATCTATAGCAGTAAGATCGATTCCATGCGATATAATTAGATCTAGTGTATGATTAAAACGATGAGTGGGCCCGGTGACATTTTGCTTGACTCCAAAGGAGTTTATTAGGTCAGGTTTTAGCCAGGTTTCAGTCAAGCAGAGTACATCAAAACTATTATCTGTGATCATTTCATTTACAATAACTGCTTTGGTTGTGAGTGATCTAATATTTATGAGCCCAAACTTTAAAGATTGTTTTTGTTCATTTACTTGTTCATGTTTCTGGTTTAATCACGATAAGATTTTTTCTAGATCCTACATTATATTTATATTTTGACCTCACTATTTGGGGAACAGACACAGTCTTCATAGATTGTACAGCGCAAGTACTTTTATCATTTAAGCGGGTGGAACAAAACTCATCATAATAGTTATTAGAGAATTGTCTTACTAGTCACATGGAGCGAAGTGTCCTGGAGATGTTGTCAGAGAGCAGCTCCGCTCCGATTCTGCTGGGGTGCAAGCCATCAGCGCGAAACAGCCTAGGACGCTCCCAGAAAAGATCCCAGTTATTAACAAATAGCAGTTTCTGTTCTTTACACCATGACAACAACCATTCATTTAAAGCAAAAAGTCTACTGAACCTTTCGTGTCCTCATCAATACGTGGGCAGTGGTCCAGACACGACGATCGTCGCCGCGGGCGTCGTGCTGCGAACCGTCTCGATCAGGCTGCTGAAGTCCCTCTTCAGCGTCTCCGTCTGCCGCAGCGTGGTGTCGTTAACCCCGGCGTGAAGCACGACCGCTCTGGGGCTCTCGTCGACCTTCAGGATCGCAGGTATCTGCGCAGAAACATCGAGAACACGAGCACCAGGGAAACAATGAGTGTGCACTTTACCTTCGGCTAACGTAGCACTTACGTGTCGGACGATGGAGTCTCCGATGATCACAGCGTCACGTCCTGTCTCGCGGAGGGCAGCGAAGCGGTTCCGGATGGAGATGTCGAAGGCAGGAGGAGGAGAAGTCGTCGCCCGGGACCCGGCTCGCGTCCTCCGCTGTGGATGCACCCAGGGTCCGTGGTGTCCCGGCGTCGCAGTGAAGGACATCTGGGAAGATCGCGTCCTGGGTGCACCGGGCCTGTGCAGAGAAACACACGGAGTAGACGTGGTGGGACTGTTAGCAGATCGCTGTATACTTACCCCGGACTTGTGAGCATCAGCCCGGGATGATTCCAGCGCGGCTCTCCACTCTCTCAGCTGGGCCTGCCTCACCTCCAGGTCGCGAATCTGCTTCTCCACGGCCTCGAGCTGTGCTCCGAATGCAGCTCGAACGTGTCCTCACCTGCAATCAAAGGTAGACATTCATCCGCCATTAAAGCAAGTAACAGGGAGTACAGCAATGGTAATGTGTGTGAATACAGTATTAGCAATGTAAGCGCAGTTAGCAGCAACCACGCTGTTGATGCTAACGGGCTATAAGCTAATAGCGAACCCAGGAGCTCAAAATAGAACTAGTGATAGCGAGGCGCTCTGATTGTTTTTGTTGTAGAATACAATAGAGGATATATTCACACGTTATACAAATGGAAACAATGGTGTATAAAATTGATTTTTAAGATAAAAATAGTCAATAAAAATAATATAGTGACGGAGCTCAAACGCAGTACAGGCGCCAACAACAAACAGGAAGTGACGTTTATACTCTACACGATGTTGAGTAAAGAACCCTATGGTTCTATATAGAACCCCAAATGAACCCTTTTTTCTAAGACTGTGTTGTCATAACGTTCACCTTGGAGATTGAAAATGTTTCTTTTTTGAGACCCCAGGAGCCCAAATTCAGACCCAGAACAATAAAACCCACAGAAGAGGTGGGAGTTCAAAGGAGGAATCTTTATATTACCAAACTGCAGGGAGAGGAAGAGTAGATATAAGTCATGATCTGCAAGATGAACCACAATCTGATGTGATCCGACCACCTCAGAGAAAACCAGTGTTGAGCTGCTGCAAGAGCTTTAGAAGCACAGCAGCTGTGGTCAAAGAGTTCTGGTGTGTTCTGATTGGTGGATGATGATGATGAGTGGATAAAGACTAGAGCAATCAAATAGTGAGAGAGTGATCTGCTCACCTGGTTATGTTCGTGGATGTTTCAACGTGGAAAGCAGTTCGGAATGGAAATATTGATATTTTATTTGTTAACAACATACTTTTCGTACCTTAAAATCAGTAAATGTTATGAAATTAGAGAACTAAGCCAATAGTAGCGCTGGCGGTGTCATTTGATTTGGATGGGAACTTCGGATTGTGAATCATTTGAGTCAGTTCGGGAGTTCAAAGCGGGTTTGCAAATCATTTGAGTTATTTTGGGAGTTCGGAGTATGGAGCGTGAATCATTTGAACCAGTTTGGGAGTTCGGAGCGGGATCGCAAATCATTTGAGTCAGTTCGGGAGTTCGGAGCGGGTTTGCAGATCAGTTTGGGAGTTCGGAGTGGGTTCGCGAATCATTTGATTCAGTTTGGGAGTTCGTAGTGGGTTTGCGAATCATTTGAGTCAGTTCCGGAGTTTCGGAGCGGGTTCGCGGATCATTTGAGTCAGTTCGAGAGTTCGGAGCGGGATCGCGAATCATTTGTCAGTTCGGGAGTGCAAAGCGGGTTCGCGAATCATTTGAGTCAGTTCGGGAGTTCGTAGCGGGTTCGCGAATCATTTGAGTCAGTTCAGGAGTTCGTAGTGGGTTCACGAATCATTTGAGTCAGTTCGGGAGTTCAAAGCGGGTTCGCGAATCATTTTAGTCAGTTTGGGGATCGCGAATCATTTGAATCAGTTCGGGAGTTCGGAGCGGGTTCACAAATAATTTGAGTCAGTTTGGGGATCGCAAATCATTTGAATCAGTTCGGGAATTCGGAGCAGCTTCGCGGATCATTTGAATCAGTTCAAGAGTTCGGAGCGGGTTCGCGAATAATTTGAGTCAGTTTTGGGATCGCGAATCATTTGAGTCAGTCCGGGAGTTCGTAGCGGATTCGCAAATCATTTGAGTCAGTTTTGGGATCGCGAATCATTTGAGTCAGTCCGGGAGTTCAAAGCGGGTTCGCGAATCATTTGAGTCAGTTCGGGAGTTCGTAGCGGGTTCGCGAATCATTTGAGTCACCCAGCCAACATTTCCATGTGGGCCACATGTGGGTTTTTGGCGGGCTGTCAGTTGGGTCCTGCATGGGCAACACATATGGGACCCATACATTTTTGTCCATCGACTCCACTTGGGCCCCGTGTGTGTTAACCCATAGGGGCCCATGATGGTTTCATAGTGGGCGCCAAGTGGGGCCCATGTGGGTGTTCATTAGAGGCGCCCACATGGGTCCCAAATGGGTTCTAATAACTGATGCCAACGTCGGCAACATATAAAACCCTTATGGGGCCCAGATGGGTGATTACACTAGACCCACAAATGGCCCTTATATGGGGTTTTAGTGGGACCACAGTGGGTCAGAACTGGGCCCCATTTATATTTCTTTATTAATTCCTCTGGATAAAGTTAATGTGCTAATATGCAATAAAACTCTAAATAAAATGTTTTATTTACCTAAAAAATTGGTGCTTAATACATTTTAAATTAAATTTTAAAATATTTCAAATGTGAAGAAAATGACTTGAACTCACAATCTCTAAATCACATTTTTTTATCGGGTAAGACAAAATAAAACAAAACAAGATAAAAACTGGATAAAAATATGGTAACACTTTCTATGAAGCCCATATTTATAATACATTATAAGGGTACTCTTAAGGAATTATAATGAATGCATAATGCATTATAAAAAAAAAAGTATAATATGTTATCAACTCATGAATAATCATAACAATTATAATACGTCATAATACAATACATAATAGAATTCATCATGGTTATAAGTTTAAGAGTATGATTATTTATAATACACTATGAACACCATATTAAATCTACTTAATTTACAGTATAATGGACTGTATCATATCTTGACATTGTTTATTTCAGATCTGCACAGTATCTTACTACAGCTTGTGAGTGGTTAGATGTTGAGTGTTACCTGAGTGTTTCCTTTGGAGCTAATGGTAATTGATGTGAGCTTAATACTCAACTGAAAAAAAAATGCAATCTTTTATATGGTTACATTTTATTTCGATGGTCCCCTTAGACAATCGATTATAAGCAACTTTGCCACTACATGCCAACTAACTCTCATTAGAGTATTAGTAAGCTCAAGAATGGTAGAATCTAGTCTGGTAGAATAAGCTGACGTACTTGCAAAGACACCTATGTCAGTTTATCTCTATCTGTTGGTTGACCATCAAAATAAAGTGTTAGCATATATTTACAGTAGCAGACAGTAATACTCTAATGACCGCTAGTTGATATAGTTGCATAGTTACCCAACAGCTGTCCAAGGGGTACCATCAAAATAATCAAACTGATATTACAATAAAAATAGTTCAAAGAAAATGTGTCATATTAAACATTCATCTGATCTGATATCTAATCTTATGGCTGTTTGAGAGAAAACATTTATTATTATTATTACTACTACTACTTATAAGTGATCTTTGACCACTTGAGGTAGCATCAGAAAAATGACAAGATATGAGACTTAGAATACATTATAACTATGAGAAATATAATCCATTGTAGAAGTGGATGCAACGTGTTCATTGTGTTATTAATAATCATACTCTTAAAAGCTATAACCACAAATAAGTAAATATATTAAACCTGTTCTTATGTATGTATATTCATGAGATGATCCAACATTTTATAATATTATAAAGCATTCCTTATAATGCTTTAAGAATACCCTTATAATGTATAATATGGGCTTCATAGAAAGTGTTAATACAAAAATACTTGAACAGAACAGGATGAAATGGTATTATTCCTGGGCCTGTGCAGACTTCTCAGCTTCATACCTAAAGAAAACAGTAAAGAAAGAAAAACAGAAAAGGCAATTATTTTAAAATACTACTAAAACATTTACAAAAGCATTAAAAAGCATGTGTGGTTATAATTAAGTTGTGCCAGTACTTCATATTTTTGCCCAAGTTATACTACTAAAGGTAATATGAACAAGTTAAAAGTGACACTATTCAGTTTAGAAATGTAATTTTAAAAGTACTATTATTTGATTATTTTGTTATATATTCAATAACACAAGTTATTGCTTCACACCAACAGCTTTATTCACGATTCATCTTTTATTTTTCAGAGCTGAACTTTAACAACACAGAATTACCAGAATATTAACCATATTTCATCAATGAACATACATATAGCCTACAAGTAGAAACATACATAACACATTGTGCCAGTGGAAAATAAATGGTGTAAATATAAAAATAAAAGTTTGAAGAGTTCATGTACTTAATTAGTAAGACTATACAACAATATTCAGAGAACACATATCATCTCAAATCATATAAAGTGGTCTTCTTTATGGCGACGACTCTTCCCGTCTGCTTCACGATGGTCCAGCTGGTCAGTGAACACCACTGCGGGAGGGAAATGATAGTACAGCTTAGGGTGCTTTCACATCTCTAGTTCGGTTCATTTGGTCCGAACCAAGGGCAAACAATTATACATTGTAGCATTTTTCAGCTTTTTTGGTTCCTTTTCACACCACACTGATTGCTTTGGTCCGAACCAGTTGAAACGAACCAAAATGCAGCCACATGACAACATCTACATCACTCATTGGCCATGACGTATTTCCTAAACTGCTTTTCCATTGGTCAGAATTTACGTGCGGGAAAATTCCAACAGGAAAAGCCAGCAAACAACACGACTGCACGGGCTGGTTTTGCCCCTGCCATAATCTATTACATTGTTTGTATGCACCACAATATGCAAACAATACATTTCTATAATGAAGCGCGGATGCGGCTTGAAAACAACGTTCTATTGCACTGCAAACGGCGAGCAGGCATCACTCGTAACTTCAAGCGGAGGCGTGCATTAATTCTTAACTCTTGACATGCTCATGGTCATCAGACCAAATTTCTATGAGGCTCCACACCTCCTCACTACTCCAAGTTCGTCCACGAGCTGCCATGCTAAAGTGCAAACTGTCAACAAACACTTCCTCATCCCATAATGACCAGCGCTGCTGACTACGGCAGCTGGTTTAGTCCAAAAATGATCAGTACTTTTTGCAGTTGGGTCTGTTCGAGGTCGGATCACGTTCTCACCACAAACGAACCGCTCCAGAGTTCGTTTGAAAGCGTACCGACCACCTCTTCAAGCAGGTCTCTGTACGCTTGTTTGGTCCACTTTTGGTGCGCACCTGAGTGCGATTGCTGCTTCCTCACCTGCCCAAACGAACCGCATCCAAAGAGGGAAACAAACTCTGGTACGATTCAACTGAACTAAATGAGGCAGGTGTGAAAGCACCCTTAAAGTTCACCTACCTGTACCTATTTAACGTACTCGTACGACTTTTAGGTCTTCACGAGTCTCCCTATTGGTCTGCTGGTGCCGCTGTGGGAGGAAAATACTAGTTTACTGGGAAAGTGAGCAAGTAAAAGGACTATACGACGAGTCTCTCCTCTCGTCTGACAGCCACGCTGCGGGAGGAAAAGGCCAGTTAGCACTAGAGATCGACCGATATGGGTTTTTCTATAGCCGATGTTTAGAGGTCAGGGTCAGCCGATGGCCAATATGTGCTGCCGATTTTTAGGGCCGATATCTTGAAGTTTTCCCCTTCATTTGCATGCAAAAATGTCACACTAATAATAAGTGGAAGCACAACATTTCTAAACTTATCATTTATTGAGCACTGACTTGAACCATCTCTCGAATCTTAATTTTGTGCACTGCACGGTATTAAAATAAAAAATGTATCCAAAGTTAACCAAACAAAATCAATACACTGACCAAGTATTAAATATATAAAACAGGTAATATATATATATATATATATATATATATATATATATATAAATAAAAGTCAATCATTTACATAAAAGTTTTAGAGCATTTATCAAGTAGAATTTTTCAAGTTTGTTGGAACATAAATGTAAACTTAAATATACATTTAAATAAATACAATTTAAAAAATAAAAATCTGAAAAATATAAAAAATAAATATATAAAAAATAAATAACAGTAGTGCTGCAAACACACTAGCAACCAGCAACATTTGTGTTTGGTATAAATGACACAGAACATCTAAAGTGCATTCTAATTACAAACTTACATCACAGTCTGTTCATTATTAAAATAAAGTACAGTCAACCAAACATTTAAAAGGTTACACTGGTCAGTTTAAACAGACCGTAGTATACCGGTCCACTCTGCTGTTATGCCAAGGAGGTTTTTGCTCATGTGTAGAGGATGATCTTTCCGTCTAGTTTACATTAAATAAATAAAAAATATTATAGTTTAACATTCAGATACATAGCGAATATGGAAACATTTGGATATGTGCAGAACGAGACGTGAGCAATAACCTCCAAATACATCTCGTCAAACCCGCGCTCGCTCGTCCTCGTATGGATCGCATCATTGTTCGAATCAGCAAAAAAAAAGAAAAAGGCCAAGACAAATAAACAAACGTTTTGTCTTTTTTTTTTAAATTAACATTAAATTATTAGATTAAAATATATGAAATCAACTTAAAGTGCACATAATATCTTCTTTTTAACATAATAGCCGGACTTCTCATCTCCCAGTGTGCTGTGATGAAGTGAGCAGTTATCATCACAGAGCTCTCCGTCCCCCTGGACGTACACCCTTCTGTCGTGAGCGCAACAGAGGATGCTCGGGATAGTTCATCCACAACTGTTTTCTTCTCCTGTTCATAAAGATCTGGCACAATCTTTTCACTCTAACTTCTTTCCTCATCATTATATCTGACAGGGAATACAAAATGCGCGGGCGTTCAAGCTCCTCCGTTCGCCATGACCACTGAGTGTGGACTGAACATGCGCAACTTTTTTTTTTATAAATCAATCCGCGGGTCACGTGTGTGCCGAACCGAAGATATTGATCAATGATGATCTGTTGCACCACTACTATAGTGTGTCATTTGACAACATTGCAGATGCGTTTTAAAATACAACAACGAGCACCACGAAACCATTTAAAGAGGCGCATTCAGCGGTCTCCTTGACGGGAAACAGTCAACAAAGTAAAATGATCTCCAACGTATGGCGCGCTCTCTTCATTTTATCAAATGATCATAATCACATTATTCATTTTACAGTCCTGCTACTAGCATTTTATTCAGACTAAAACCCCTTTAATTCGGGTGAGAAAGCTTTTTTCCAAGTGGCTTTTGCACATAATAAGAATACCGCTGCAGACGCATTTTGCAGCATTAAAGTAATTAATTGATCATTAATTTAAACGACGATCGATCATGGAAATTATCGAATATTGACATCCCTAAATACAAATGAGTTGGATGGAAACCTGGTTATTGTCTGCATCAAATCATGCTTCCGAACAAATGTGATTCACGGTTCTGGGCAGCTCCAGGACAGCTGTCTCTCCGAGCGCGGTGCTGTCTGTGAGCGGCGGTGTAACGTCAGGGACAGTTTACTTTGGTAACGTCACGCTGCAGTGTTTGTTAGAGCTGCCAACTTCTCCACCCCATTTACAGAGTGAAATTCTCTGACTACCTTTATCTCCCAGGACTGCTGTTGAATCTTCCAAAAGTTTTGGCTTGGGGTACTTCACATGCTGCTGCAGCACTTTCCACCGCACCAATAACACGGGGCTGCCCAGCGACGGCGCTACTAAACACGGATTCTCGAGGTCGGACATCCGGGACTTTTACTCCCATAATGCACTGCGCGCGCATAGCAACCGCAGCGAAGGGTAAAACAAACAAGCGCTCGCCATTAAGCAACACGAAGCGGAAGACAAACGAGCGCAGAGCTGTCGAGAAAACTGCCGAGAATCATGCCTAAAAAATTAGCAATGATTCGGCAAATCAAAGAATAACAAAATAATACCACTGCAGAGATGGCCACTCAATTTTCTGTTGCTATGTTATGACATTGCTATGCATAATGGTCGGCAGCTCTACACTGATAAGCAACAATGAAATGCACTAGTTGTGTGGGGAATAAGATACGTTTCTGCAGTTAGTCTATTTTTGCTTTTTTGAAATAACTGTGTCCCTCACTGACACTGTACAAGCTGTGCCACTGACAGACTGAGCCCAATACAGCCATTGTGTAACACAGTGCTTTTGAATAAACATCTTTTTTTTCTTCTAAATGAAAATAGTTAATGTAATCGATGCTTGATGGGTATTTAAACATGACTGCAAGTGTAGGACACATGGTGTTCATACCAGGGGATTTGATGAGGTAATTGTATATGTCTGGATCCTCGAGCCTGGGCCATGCCTTTGGGTTGTTCTCCCAGGACTCAGCTGGATGTCGATAGGGACAAGATTGTAACGTTAAACATACAAGCGACAGCTTTCTGTGGTACCTGGTCAATGCAGGCGCAAGTAGACTTTCTATATATTGATAAGACATTCTGTAATAGAAGAAAGAAGATCTGTATTTGTATAGCTGCTAGCGCCTTTCACATACATGTAACGTTAGTCACAAAGCGCTTTACATGAGTGTTTTATTACATTCACTTCACTTCTCACCACCGACATACATTCGCATACACAGATATCATTCATCATTAATACAAAGTAGTCCGTTAGTATCTATAACTGACATAATCCACAACAAAACTTCTGTGAATAGATACCTTTTTGATTTTCCTCGGGCTTTGCCTTGATTGCCTTCGGTTTGTTTTACCTTTCAAACACGGTGGCGGCTTGTTGCTATGCAGGTCACATGATTTGTGACGTAACGCCGACCAAGAGAAAATCGGCCGATGCCGATATATTAAAAAATGTCAAATATTGGCCCGATATATCGGTCGACCTCTAGTTAGCACAGCTTGACAGAGTTCACTCACACTATATTTTTTATAAAAAATAATGTAGCTTTATATCTAGCTAACATCATCAGAATAAAAGGTATAACGTTAACTTACCACACTCTTGTGGGCTTTTATCTTCACAATAAATCTGTCATGGTGCCATGCCATCGCACGAGGAGATGTTTGTGAACACCTAAAAATGACTAACACTTAAAATGTAACTCATTACACTCTCTGTGCTGTCTGTTTTGTGTGGGATGGACATTAATAAATCAGACATTATTTTATTTATCCCAATTTGATACTTTACTACATGTGTGGATACATTTATTATTCATGCAACAATGCTTATTACTGTAATAATGTTTATGCTCTCCAAAAAGACACTTATAATATCTGGATCTGGCAACACGACGGAGAAGCAACTCTCTATCAAGGCCCGTTCGGTGACCAAATAAACTGTCGTTTAAACACCTGGAGTCTCTCGTTTGTTAAGCCGTGCTAACAGCATGTCCCTCCCGCAGTGGAGCTGACTGACCATCGAGAGGAGGCGGGAAATGTTTTGAGATGACCACCGGAGCACGCATCCTTCTACATGAGACACAGCTGATATGTGTTCTCTAATTAACTCTTCAAACTTTTATATTTACACCATTTAATTTCCACTGGCACATCCGACACGTTTGCCCACAAAGATAGCATTTTTAATCTATTATGAAGCAGACGTGCCTGTATGCGCTCACAAAAGCGTTTTTATGGAAGTGAAAACGTTATGTGGGCGTTTGCGTTACACGCAGAAACATTCAAAAGCATTGAAACTTGTTTTAAGCCTCTGCCCAGTGAATGTATAAATAAAACATCCTACGTTTGCCAAGTAAACTGCCAACATTTAAAATTTTTTTATACAACGTTAACCCTTCAGCTACAACAGTTCAATCCCGACTGTATTCGTCAAGTTTCATTAGTGACTCTGCCATTACTGTATTTTCAAATATTTGTAAAAAAAAATATGTACATCCAATTATATAACAGTAGCAGTAATTCGGCTAATATAAAGTGAAACAATTATCTTACCTTTATAGTTTAGAGTTTATCCATTGACACGCAGGCGCAGACCGTGTTGAAGTGGAGAGTAACAACCGTTTTTTTTTTCTTTTTGAATGAGAAGGGGCGGGAAGACAGCCACGCCAATCATCGCATGACTCAATGACCGCATAACAAGTGCTTTTACATAAGAAAAAAACCTTTGAGATACTTATAAATAAAACAAAAAAGGATTATTCATAAAATAAATAATCTTGTATTGTAACATTATGATATAACCCTAAATGATATAAAACATGAAATACATACAATTAAATCAATTTAATTGTTAGGGTTATGTAGCTACCCATAACTGCATAGAAATAAATAAAATGAAAAAAAATTTTTTTTATAAAAATATATCCTAATATAGACCAAATGTGGCCCATCTGGGACCCACAAATAAACAATAATGGGCAGCCTAACTGGGACCCATAACTGTATTCAGCCCACATTCAGCCCATCAAAGTGCCCACTCTGAGCCCATGCCCAGTTGACACCCACATAAATCCCATGTGGGTGTAACCAGTGGCTCGCGACACCAGTTATAAAATCACTTTTCTCTGCGTTGTGAAAACAGACACAGGACAACAGGCAGCGGTTCCACTGGGTTTTACTCCGATATCTCTTCCATGCAATTACAATGCCAAGAGGAAAAATACAGAGAAAACATACCTGATGTAAAACAAATAAAAAAACAGCCTTTGAGTACAATCACCCTTATCTTGCTCTATAAAACAAATGTGACATAGATTTAATTACCATGTGCTTTTTATCTCCACATATTAGGCCAAAGACACAAATATAACTTAAATTGGGCAAAATGACAAAAATAACCACACAGGTAAGTAAAATAACATAATACGCATAATTTGCAATGAAGATATAGAAATAAAAGCAACAATTAAAATAAAGATTAATAAGGATTAGCAGGAGCCAAAAATAACACACCTCTTCCATACAATTACAATACCAAGAGGAAAAGGAGGGGACATAACAGGAAATTATGTAGGCTCATGATGACATCACAGCAATTAAAGGGGAAACGTACTCAACACACTTAGGCATCATATCAGGTGCATGTGGAAAAACAATTTTGTGAGAATTATAACAATCAATACATATGTTTTAACAAAACACTTTCTGTACCGGTTACATGGGGCCCACATGGACATGTTGGCTGTTCAGGGATCGCCAATCATTTGAGTCAGTTTGGGGTTCGTGAATCATAGCTGTATATGGATAGGCATTTTTAACTAATTTAGTAGCTAGTTCTAATTACGTTTTCCACGCGTGTTTAAGTGTGATATGTGAACTCGTATTTTTTGTTTTAATGATGTGCCTTTTAACAGTATCAAGTATATTCAAAAACTAAACAAATCGTGCCTAAAAAGTGCACGCATCTAGACTAATGTAAAGTTACATGATGAAGTCATTCTAGTGCGCGTGTGCATTTTGAGTGCGTTCTTTCACTGCATTATTCGGTGTATTCAAATGCATTTATGAATGCATGTGAATGATCACAAAATTAGCATAAAAGGTTCTTTGGAGTTGAGAAAAGAACCCTATGGTTCTATATAGAACCCCAATGAACCCTTTTTTCTAAGACTGTGTTGTCATAACGTTCACCTTGGAGATTGAAAACGTTTCTTTTTTGAGACCCCAGGAGCCCAAATTCAGACCCAGAACAATAAAACCCACAGAAGAGGTGGGAGTTCAAAGGAGGAATCTTTATATTACCAAACTGCAGGGAGAGGAAGAGTAGATATAAGTCATGATCTGCAAGATTAACCACAATCTGATGCGATCCGAACACCTCAGAGAAAACCAGTGTTGAGCTGCTGCAAGAGCTTTTGAAGCACAGCAGCTGTGGTCAAAGAGTTCTCGTGTAATATAGGAGATATTCATATTTTATTTGTTACCAACATACTTTTCGTACCTTAATTTCAGTAAATGTTATGAAATCAGAGAACTAAGCCAATAGTAGCGCTGGCGGTGTCATTTGATTTGGATGGGAACTTCAGATTGTGAATGATATGAGTCAGTTCAGGAGTTCGGAGCGGGTTCGCGAATCATTTCAGTCAGTTTGGGAATCGCGAATCATTTGAGTCAGTTTGGGAGTTCGGAGCAGGTTCGCGGATCATTTGAATCAGTTTGAGGGATCGCGAATCATTTGAGTCAGTTTGGGAGTTCGGAGCGGTTCGCGAATCATTTGAGTCAGTTTGGGGATCGCAAATCATTTGAATCAGTTCGGGAGTTCGAAACGGGTTCGCGAATCATTGGAGTCAGTTCGGGAGTTCAAAGCGGGTTCGCGAATCATTTGAGTCAGTTCGGGAGTTCGGAGCTGGTTCGCGAATCATTTGAGTCAGTTTGGAAGTTTGGAGTGGGTTCGCGAATCATTTGAGTCAGTTTGGGGTTCGCAAATCATTTGAATCAGATTGGGGATCGCGTATCATTTGAGTCAGTTTGGGAGTTCGGAGCGGCTTCGCGGATAATTTGAATAAGTTCGAGAGTTCGGAGCGGGATCGCGAATCATTTGAATCAGTTCGGGAGTTCGTAGCGGGTTCACGAATCATTTGAGTCAGTTCGGGAGTTCAAAGCGGGTTCGCGAATCATTGGTTCAGTTTGTGGATCTCGAATCATTTCAATCAGTTCGGGAGTTCGGAGCGGGATCGCGAATCATTTGAATCAGTTCGGGAGTTCGTAGCGGGTTCGCGAATCATTTGAGTCAGTTCGGGAGTTCGTAGCGGGTTCGCGAATCATTTGAGTCAGTTCGGGAGTTCGTAGCGGGTTCGCGAATCATTTGAGTCAGTTCGGGAGTTCAAAGCGGGTTCGCGAATCATTGGTTCAGTTTGTGGATCTCGAATCATTTCAATCAGTTCGGGAGTTCGGAGCGGGATCGCGAATCATTTGAATCAGTTCGGGAGTTCAAAGCGGGTTCGCGAATCATTGGTTCAGTTTGTGGATCTCGAATCATTTCAATCAGTTCGGGAGTTCGTAGCGTGAATTATTTGAGTCAGTTTGGGGTTCGGGAATCATAGCTGTATATGGATAGGCATTTTTAACTAATTTAGTAGTTCTAATTACGTTTTACAAGCGTTTTTAGGTGTGATATGTGAACTCGTATTTTTTGTTTTAATGATGTGCCTTTTAACAGTATCAAGTATATTCAAAAACTAAACAAATCGTGCCTAAAAAGTGCAGGCATCTAGGCTAATGTAAAGTTACATGATGAAGTCATTCTAGTGCGCGTGTGCATTTTGAGTGCGTTCTTTCACTGCATTATTCTATATATTATTATTGCTACAACGACCCGGTCCTGCAGGTTTGCCTTATACAACATTAGGAAGATTAGACCCTTCCTGTCAGAGCAAGCAACCCAACTTCTTGTCCAAGCTCTTGTTCTCTCCAGACTGGACTATTGTAATGCTCTCCTGGCTCTTCCTGCATGTACTGTCAAGCCTCTGCAACTGATCCAGAATGCAGCAGCGAGGGTTGTCTTCAATGAGCCAAAAAAA
>NC_081772.1:362500-365000 GCF_963082965.1 Carassius carassius
TCATGATGAACAGATTTATCCACAAATGATTAAAACTCAAACAGGGACTGAAATATAATGTTCAGGTTTAGTGATATTGTAGGTGATTGCATGTAAACGATTTTAGAAAATACCCCATCATATATATATATATATGCATACACACACACACACACACACACACACACACACACACACACACACACACACACACACACATAAAAACACCATTTATTTAAAATATAAATTTTTTTTATCACTTCTTATCAATTGAACACATCCTTTCTGAATAAAAGTTTTAATTTCTTTCAAAAAAAAAAAAAAAAAATGTACTGACCCCAAACTTTTTAACTGTAGAGTATATTGTTAGAAAAGATTTATTTTTTCAATAATGCTCTTATTTATAACTTTTTATTCATCAAAGAATCCAGAAAAAGGTATCAGTTTCCAAAAATAATCTGAAGCAGCAGAACAGTTTAAGCTCTGATAATAAATCATCATATTATTATGATTTCTGAAGATCATATGACACTGAAGATTAGATTTCAATGTAATTAAAACAGAATTACATTTTTTTCCTGTATTTTTGATCAAATAAATGCAGCCTAGATGAGCAGAAGAAAAAAAAACATTAAAAATCGTTCTGATTCCAAACTTTTGACAGGTAGTATTTATAAAATATATATATATCATTAGACTTAGGCCATTAGTATTTTTACAAACAACAAAAAAATCGAAACTTTTGAAAAGAAAGAAGAAAATAAATCGTTTGCTGTAGCTACAGTAGTGTGAAAGGTTTTAGGCTCTTGAGTATGTGTTCAGAAATAATATTATACATAGATTTTCTTTATCAATTAACTTCAATTAACTAAATCAAATCAAGATTCGATGCGACCTTCCTTTTCTGTTAAAACCGCTTCTGTCCTCGATAATCTCACTGCTTTATTAAAAACAATGGCAAAATTAATGTTTGGAAATGTGAAATGATATTTCCTGCAGACACTCTACGGCAAAAGAGAAATAACTGACTTACAACCAGTTATTTGTTGGTGAAAATACTCATAGCCGACGACTTCTGCACAGTATATGTGTTTGTGTGTGTATATATATATATATATATATATATATATATATATATACATACAGACAGACAGTTTCACAAATTAATTACAAAGAATAATTTTTGAAAATAAAATGGTGTAGAAAGTTTTAATTAAAAAATTGCTAGTAAATTTTTAAATGCAGAAATAAATCATTGAAATTAGTTAATTAATTAGTTAAATATTTTTTTAAATTGTACAAAATAATAAATAGTAAAAACAAAATTGATATAGAAACTTATATTAAAAACAACACAAAATAATAATAATTAAGCATTGAATTAAAAATGGAATTTTGAAGTAGAAAAACTGAAATATGATTTATTCGTTATGTGTGTCATTTTTTATTGATATTTTAGTCGTTAATATTTTTATTTTAAAGCTAATTAACGCTGATCTTACCATATAACCTACTAATTTATCATTGAGAAAACTATCAACAAAAACTCAGCTGCTTGAAACTGATGAAGAAGATGATGAGGATCGCGCGGGTTTAAGCCTACAGTCTTCCGGTCCTCCGCTGTTCGACTCGTGCGTGAGAGTCAGAGCAGCGCTCGCGTGTTCCGGTGTTCCGGTGTGACGGAGCGCGCCTGCGGGCAGAAGCGGTGAGTCAGTGCGCGGCGGAGGATGATGGAAACCGAAGCGCCGCTGTCTGTGACCGAGCGCCGCCGAACCGGAGACCGGGCCCGATCCCTGTGACATGGACTTGAGCTCGAGACCTCAACACGGCGACAAAATCACGAGAAAACGTTACGCAGTCGACGCAGGAGCGGCGCGTTCGGCTCTGTCGCATTCTCTCCTCGCGGCGCATCCATTATTTACCGAACCTCACGGGATATTCACCGGTAAACACTAAGTGGCGTGGACTTTACACACACGGATCATCGTGTGACTGTGCTGACATTATTCCATCTTCACTTAAAACGAAGAAAAAGAGGAAAATATGAGGTAAGCGCTCGCTCGCGCGCAGCGTCCGTTATTATCCGTTATTGATGGCGCGAAGCTGCAGCGGCGCGTGAGGCGGGAGTCAGTGATTCATTTGCACGCGTTCAGGATTAAATCGCCATGTTTGTGAGTTATTGGTTGAAATGACGGGTTTTGAAGCGTGAGGACGGCGGGCCTTCAGCGCTGACGCGACGCGTTTACCGCGTCAGTGTCGCGTGTTGATTAGCGTCGCTTCTGACAGATGTGACAGCGCGCGAAACGGACGCGTTTCTTATGATTGTGTGAAAAGTGCGCGAAAGAAAGAAGGGCAGGTGAGCTGGAGACAGGAGGATCTGTGATGAGGGCGTGGTGGCGGCTGTTGTCATGGTAACCGGGATGCGGTGATGCTGCTATTATTGCGCAATGATCCCGACATCTGAGTCCATAATGAGCGATCGGATAATCATGAACGGGTTTCAGACTCGAATCTGGATAAC
>NC_081772.1:372500-375000 GCF_963082965.1 Carassius carassius
CTTCTCTTACTTGCTTGTTTACATCAGAGAACAGAGTCTTTTAAGCAGTATACAGCGGTGTTGTGCATTTTGAACAGTTGATGGGAATAGTATTCTTAAAATGCATTCCAAATTCTGAATAATTTGTAATATATTATTATTCACGGTTTTAAGAAGTGCCCACGATAACAATATCGTGCATATTCATTACCGAATACCAGCACAAGTCTAGTCAGAGTGATACTGCAGAGCCTGAGCACACACTGACCTCTGACCTTTGACCTCAGGTGGTCATCAACTACTCCATCGTGAAGGGTCTGAAGTATAACCAGGCCACGCCCACCTTCCACCAGTGGCGTGACGCGCGGCAGGTGTACGGACTCAACTTCGCCAGTAAAGAGGAGGCCACCACCTTCTCCAACGCCATGCTGTTCGCCCTCAACGTGCTCAGCAGCCAGGAGCCAGGTACCAATCACCAAACACTAATCACCAATCACCAATCTCTAAACACCAATCACCAAACACTAATCACCAATCACTAAACACCAATCACCAATCACTAAACACTAATCACTAATAACTAATCACCAATCACTAAACACCAATCACTAATCACTAAACACTAATCACTAATAACTAATCACCAATCTCTAAACACCAATCACCAAACACTAATCACCAATCACCAAACACTAATCACCAATCACTAAACACCAATCACTAATCACTAAACACTAATCACTAATCACCAATCACTAAACACCAATCACTAAACACTAATCACTAATAACTAATCACCAATCTCTAAACACCAATCACCAAACACTAATCACCAATCACTAAACACCAATCACTAAACACTAATCACTAATAACTAATCACCAATCTCTAAACACCAATCACCAAACACTAATCACCAATCACTAAACACTAATCACCAATCACTAAACACCAGTCACTAATCACTAAACACTAATCAGCAATCACTAAACACCAATCACTAATCACTAAACACTAATCACTAATCACCAAACACTAATCACTAATAACTAATCACTAATCACTAAACACTAATCACTAATCACCAATCACTAAACACTAATCACCAATCACTAAACACTAATCACTAAACTCTAGTGATGGGAAGTTCGGATCATTTTACTGACTCGGACTTTTGAGTCTCGTTCAGCAAAATGAACAAATCTTTTTTCGAGTCATTTCGTTCATTTCGTTCATTTTAGCAAAATGTGATGAAAATGTTATGTTTTACATTCCCCAACACATCTAGTACTTACGCAAACGTTGATCACACTAAAAACAATACAAAACTAAAATGCTATAAGATACAGAAAAAAAAATCATTCTTTACCTGGGTCTTCAGTCTGTGATTAGCTCACCTCACCTCTTATCTGACAAGAGTCCTCGGGTTTAAGTCATTCCTTAATCACGTGACAGCCACATACGCAAAACTAACGCAGTCTTGAGTCGGAAAGAGAATTGATTAGTTCATCCCATGAGTCTTTCGGGTCTCGGGTCGAGTTTGACTCGTTCCTTAATCACGTGACAGACCCATACGCTATTTCAGACATTTCTGTCACTGTGTTTTTGTTAATGTTTGTTGAGGATCTGTGGTTTGTTATTATTTTATAAATAAATAAAACCCTGTTATAAATAAAATATTGATTAATTTGTCTTTTTGTCTGTCTATCGGTAAGTAAATACTATATAATAAAGGCTATATAATAATATAATAATTCAAGCTTACAATAAAAAGTATTTATACTAGTTTGTTCATTTTTACTCCAATGTTGAGTTTGCTGGTATAATGATTGCTTTTTTTAGGCAGACTTTACATATTGGTGTAATATATGTATAAGAAGATTTGAATGATTAATGTTAGTTTAAAACATTAAGGTTATGATAACTTCAGCTTTAACAGTTTTAACCCAGCTCAGAGTGAGGAGGATACTTCAGATCCAGTGCAGGGGCCATGTTTTGGGAAGACTTTGACGAGAGGGTAGCAAGCTTGAGGCCTTCTGCTCCCTCTTCTAAGACCTCAGATGCTATAAAGGTGCAGGCCTACCTTGCAGAGCCACTCTTACCCCGCACATCAGACCCTCTGGCCTGGTGGAGGAGATGTTCACCAGTATACAAAAGCCTTTCTGAAGTCACAAAGACAAGACTTTGCATTGTGGCCACACCTGTGCCATCTGAAAGATTTTTTTCTAAAACTGGGCAGATTATTTCAGATAGAAGAAACAGACTCAGCCCATCCAAGGTCAGGGAGCTTGTTTTTTTTTTAATGCAAACATGCCTTAAAGCAAGTCCTAAAAATATAGCCACGGTGTGTTATTTATTTTAAAGCTTATTTATTTTTATTTTTTTAGAAAAAGACTAGCTTGTTGTGCAATATTTTTGTTGTTGTTGTGATTTTAAAGGTAATTTGTTGTTGTTATAAGGCTCCGTAGCTTTAGTATCTCTTCATTTTCATTTATTTTTATTTAAATGGTTTAAAATTATT
>NC_081772.1:380000-397500 GCF_963082965.1 Carassius carassius
CAGTATCTAAATATTTTTTCTTTGGTTTAACAATTGCCAAATTACTTTTTTGTGCTGTTTTGTAGAATATGTTGTTTAGGTCTTGTACTTCCTGATTGATGCCGAATTGGTTTTTGGGGTATTCCTGTATTTGGAACGAATGTATGAGGGATTGTATTTCTGAAGATTCGACGGCAGTGCTGTAATTACTGGCACTGGTTTCTGTCCATTTGAAAGACATTATTTTGCTCATTTGATATGGGGTCCTAATTGGTTGGGGTGATGTTTGAGATTGCTTTATATAGAGGATGATTTGGCTGTGGTCTGAGAAAGGTTTGAGGGGTTTGACTGTGAATGCTCTCAGAGAGGAAAGGTGGAGATCTGTGATGGTATAGTCTACAGTGCTGTTCCCCAGAGCTGAGCTGTAGGTGTATCGGCCGAGCGAGTCCCCTCGCAGTCTCCCGTTGACGATGTACAGAGCCAGTCCTCGGCAGAGCTGCAGCAGCTGCCGTCCGTGAGCGTTCACGGTTTCATCACAGTTTTGTCTGCTGGGGTGAGAAGGGAATAAGTGGTTATTGCCTGTGATGAATCTGCTACCGTGCGATTCGATGAAATCTAATTCTGCTCCTGTTCTGGCGTTTAGATCGCCCATAAGCAGCACATTTCCCTGGGCCTGGAAATGGCTGATTTCTCTCTCTATGTTCTGGAAAGTTTCCTCTTGGAAATACGGAGACTCGAGGGGTGGAATGTAAACTGCACAAAGGAAAACAGGCTTAGATGCTGATATCATTCCTTTTTGTATTTTTAGCCACAAGTGATGTTGTTCTTTTTTTATTAGTTCTATGGGCAGTTCAGATTTAATCCATATTATCATCCCTCCCGAGTCTCTCCCTTGTGTGACTGATGAGAGTTTGACGGATGGTAATATTATCTCTCTGTATCCTGAGGGACAGCTAGTGAACGCATCTCCTCTGCACCAGGTTTCCTGTAAGATGATCACATCTAGGTCTTGTAGTTCTTTCATAAAATCAGAATGTCTACTTTTTAGGCCAAAGACTGAGGAGTTTAGACCTTGAATATTCCACGTAGAAAAACTAAGTGATTTCATCGTAAACTTTTAAATTAATTTTGTATGGTTTGTTTGCTATTTTGAGAAAAAAGAAATGATGCAAAATTACTACAGATTAAAATTAGAAGAATGAAAGATGTGATTAAGGTTGTGGTAGAAACTCAAAACATCAACAATTCCATATTAAATGTACATTAATACCACAGAATAATAGTTTTTTTGTTTACCACTGTCCACTGTGTGTTAGTAGGTGAGAGCAGATGATACTCAGCATGTGTTGGATGTTGTGGAGTTCAGCGTTAGGGTGGTCTGCTCCTCCGCTGACAGCTTGGGCGTAGCTCAGTCTGCCTGGCTGGGCCGGGCTCTGCTGTGGACGGGCTTCAGCTGCTGGAGCTGTGGGGCTGTTGTCTAGAGATTCTGGAGTTTATTTTATTAATTGTGTTGGGATGGAAATCTTTCCTCTGAAGTACAGTGGACAGGATGATTTTGGAGTTGGGGAAGGTTTCTCTAGCTTTATCCACGACGGCTCTGAGGGAGTTCGACACTCGGTCCTGCTGGCTCCGCAGGTCGTTGGTGCCCGTGTGGATGATGATGTGGCTGGGCCGGCCTAGCTGGGACTCTGTCAGGAGCTCCAGGGCTTTGTCAGTGGTGGGACACCAGAGTTTAACAGCTCTGTGCTGGGGGAACAGTTTCTTTACATCGATGAATTTGCCGTTTGAATCGATGAGTAGAGCTATTTCGGGTTCCTCTGTGCTGGCTGGTGCTGGGCTGCTGTGAGACGAGGGCTGCTGTGTTGAGGAGTCTGGCAGGGGGCGCTGTGACGGCTGCGAGCGGGCTGGGTTGGGATTCTCTGCGCTGAGGGCTGGGTGTTGACTCCCTGTGTTCGGTGACTCTGGGCTGGTGGGCAGTGTTTGAGCTCTGTGGGTCTGCTCTGGCTCTTCTCTGGCCAGGAGGAGCTCTCTCAGCTGCTCTCTCAGGGCCTGGATCTCGCTGCGCTGTTGCTCTCTCTCCTCCTGGATCTCTCTCAGCTGCTGCCTCATCTCTGCTGTGGACTGCTCTCTGTCCTCTAGCTGGAGTCTCAGGGCGGTCAGCTCACACTGATAGCTGTTCTTCTCTGTCTGAAGCTTCCTCGTCTGCTGTGTGAGGGCTGACAGTCTCTGAGTTAAGAGCTCGGTGTTCTGCTGGAGTTCATTGTGAGCTGCACATGTGTCCGAATGCTGCTGTTTCTGCACAGTTTCTCTGAGCTGCACCATCTCCATCTCTAGCTTGGTGAAGTGCTCCTGTAGGAGAGGGATAGCTCTGAGCAGGGAGGGCGAGATGTGCTCAGCTTCTGCAGGAGTGGGTCTGAGGTCTGAGGTGCTGATCGGTGGATTCTGCTCAGATGACCAGCTTTCAGATAGTACAGCTTTCTCATGTTTCACGATTTCACCTATTGTTCTGTAGTCCGCCTGGAATGTTTTCAGGTCCCCCTGTATCATGACTGTACCATTTTTGTAGATGTTCACGGTCATCACTGTGCTGTCAGGGTCATGCGGTTCTCTGATTTTGACTTTCCAGCCATTACAGATGCCTTCTTTCTTTACAGAGGGGTAATGGTTGATGATGGCTTTATGCCAGGCGCTGGGGTGATCAGAGAAGAAAATGAGGTTGCAGACTTCTCCAGTTTTGAACAGATCTGCAAACAGAGTCTCTGGATTGTTTGTCAGAAGTTTCTGCTTGTAGGTTTTCCTAGCGGTGTCGGATTTCACCTCAGAGGGGTACTGTATGCTGGTGAGGGGGGAGCTCATTTGCATATGGCAGTGGGCTGATTGCAGATGCTGCTCTGATTGGCTGATTCTCTCTGCCTCAGTTAAATTGATACATTGAGGAATGTCAGAGTGTGGGCTAGCCATAGCTTTTTAGCATTTTTAGCATTTTTAGCTTATAAAAATATAAAAAGATCAATTTTATGCCCTTATATTTGAAAAAAAAAAATAAGCAAAGAGCCAAAAAAAGGATTCCAGTGCAATTTTGGTTGTACTCACTGCTTCTCCCTCTGAGGATAGGTGGTTCTTTTCCTGTTTTAAACTTTCCCTCCAATTTTCCAGCAGGCCTGTTGCTAGAAGTCTGATCTTCTGATCCTCTGCGTTGATTATTTGTGTTTAAAAATGAAAATACTATATTTTCAGAGTTCTTTTCAACATATTTCACTTCTGTATGTGGTATTCTTCTAGATTTTGTAGATTTTCGGTCTATTTCTTTTCTCAAAATAGCGAACAAAGAAGAAAATCTAAGAGCTCATGCAGATCATGGCTTCTCTCAGATGCATCACGCACTCTCTCTCTCTCTCTCTCTCTCTCTCTCTCTCTCTCACACACACACACACACACACACACACACACACTCACACACTCACACACACTCTTACACAAACACTCTCTCTCTCAATTAAATTAAATTAAATTCAATTCAATATTGCTTTTTTGGCATGAATGTAAATTATACAATATTGCCAAAGCTTAGTGTACATATATAGAAAAAATAAAATAAATTATAACAAAAATAATTAACATTAACATCACAGTAATGGAACTGATTATTATAACATATTATAATATTAAACTAACAAATTATAACATTTGTGTGAACATTTGATACCACAGTCTTAAACTTACATAGAAATACACAAACATACTAAGGATCACTGTGGTGCACAATAAGGTCAGACACACACACACACACACACACACACACACACACACACGTTCACCTGCTGTCTCTCAGGCTGTGTGCACGTGCACACGTATCTCGCAGCCAGTGCTGCTGTGTATCCCTCTCCTAATATTATCATTAATTGTTCTGTTTCACTAATGGCTGTAAAGTTCTTTATTAAGTTGGTGAATTTGTTAAAGTATAGGTCTCTTATGGAGGAGTATTTCTGACAGTGCAGGAGGAAGTGCGTCTCTGTCTCGATCTCTCCTGTCTGACAGTGAGCACACACTCTTCTCTCTCTGGGTAACCAGCTCTTTCTGTGTCTGCCCGTCTCGATGGCTAGACTGTGCTCTCTCTCACACACACACACACACATCTCGATGGCTAGACTGTGCTCTCTCTCTCACACACACACACACACACTCAGCTCTTTCTGTGTCTGCCCGTCTCGATGGCTAGACAGTGCTCTCTCTCTCTCTCTCTCTCTCTCTCTCTCTCTCTCTCTCTCTCTCTCTCTCTCCCCTTCACACACACACACACACACACACACTCAGCTCTTTCTGTGTCTGCCCGTCTCGATGGCTAGACAGTGCTCTCTCTCTCTCTCTCTCCCCCTCACACACACACACACACACACACACTCAGCTCTTTCTGTGTCTGCCAGTCTCGATGGCTAGACTGTGCTCTCTCTCTCTCTCTCTCCCCCTCACACACACACACACACACACACACACACACACACACACTCAGCTCTTTCTGTGTCTGCCTGTCTCGATGGCTAGACTGTGCTCTCTCTCTCTCTCTCTCTCTCCCTCACACACACAGACACACACACACACACACACACACACACTCAGCTCTTTCTGTGTCTGCCCGTCTCGATGGCTAGACTGTGCTCTCTCTCTCTCTCTCTCTCTCTCTCCCCCTCACACACACACACACACACACTCAGCTCTTTCTGTGTCTGCCCGTCTCGATGGCTAGACTGTGCTCTCTCTCTCTCTCTCTCTCTCTCTCTCACACACACACACACACACACACACACACACACACACTCAGCTCTTTCTGTGTCTGCCTGTCTCGATGGCTAGACTGTGCTCTCTCTCTCTCTCTCTCCCCCTCACACACACACACACACACTCAGCTCTTTCTGTGTCTGCCCGTCTCGATGGCTAGACTGTGCTCTCTCTCACACACACACACACACACACACACACACACTCAGCTCTTTCTGTGTCTGCCCGTCTCGATGGCTAGACTGTGCTCTCTCTCTCTCTCTCTCTCTCTCTCCCCCTCACACACACACACACACACACACACACATCTCGATGGCTAGACTGTGCTCTCTCTCTCTCTCTCTCACACACACACACACACACACACACATCTCGATGGCTAGACTGTGCTCACTGAGCCTGTACTTGGTCAGGATCCGTCTCTGCTTTATGTCTCTGACACTCTGAAGATAATCTTCATATTCATAATCAGATTTTAGAGTTCAATAGAATTGTAATTTACTTTGTGTTTTAGTTTCTTGATCCCAATGTTCCAGATATGTATTTTTAGATTGTTTGCTAATTTGATTGATTTTGGGTGAGAAGCAGTGCTGGTCTGAGACTGGTTAGTATTAGTAGAGTTAGTCTGGTTAGTAAGTCTCAGAACTAGCTGACTGAGTGGACTCTTTTCAGGGTTCAGTTCTTGGGTTTGTAGCGCTTTAAAATGTAGCGTTTCTGTGGGACTTGATTTAAGATGCATCCAGAATTTAAGGGATCTTTTATGCATATTGATAATCAATGGGAATCGGCCTAATTCTGCCCTACATGCGTTATTGGGTGTTCTTCGTTGTAATTTTAGAATCATTTTGCAGAATTCTGTGTGTAGGGCTTCTGTTGGATGTCTGTCCCATCTAGTGTAGCTCTGATCACTGAGTGGACCCCAAACCTCACTTCCATACAGCGCTATGGGCTGAATCACACTAGCAAAGATTTTACACCAAATTGGAAGCGGTATTTCAATATTTTGGAATTTTTTCCTGATTGCATATAGAGCTCTTGGAGCTTTATCTTTGAGAGCATTCACTGCCGAACTGAAACTCCCCGATGCAGTGAGGATCAGGCCGAGGTAAGTGTACTGCATCGTGTGTTCTAGAGCGGTGCTGCCTAGACTGAACTGGTGTCTGTGTTCCTGACACCTGGGCTTCTTCTGAAAGACCATAATGTTGGTCTTGTTGAGGTTTACTGCCAGGGCCCAGTTCTGGCAGTAGTTGTCCAGCAGGTCCAGCTGTGGGGTGGAGGACAGCAGCACCAGATCATCTGCGTACAGCAAGAGCTTGATGTTCTTGTCTTGTAGAGAGAGTCCAGGGGCTGTAGACTGTTCCAGCTGCACCGCTAACTCATTGATGTAAATGTTGAACAGCGTTGGACTCAGACTACAGCCCTGCTGCACTCCTCTTTTCTGGGTGAAGAATTCTGTATGTTTGTTGCCAATTCGGATCGCACATTTGTTGTTCGAATACATTGATTTTATAATGTCAAACACTTTACCCCCTACACCACTTTGTAAAAGTTTATAGTATAATCTGTTGTGCCAAATAGAATCAAATGCTTTTTTGAAGCATGCAAATATTTTTCCGTTTTGGGTCTGTTTCACGTGTTTATTGATTAGGGTGTGTAGGGTGTAAATGTGGTCAGTCGTTCTGTGATTTGGAAGGAATCCAATCTGACTCGGACTCAGGACATTGTGTTCGTTAAGGAAGTTTACCATTCTATGGTTTAAAATACTGCTAAATAACTTCCCCAGATTACTGCTCACACAGATGCCTCTGAAATGATTAGGGTCCAGTCTGTCTCCACTCTTGTGAATAGGGGTAATGAGTCCTCGGCTCCAGATGTCAGGGAAGCAGTCTGAACTAAGTACAATGTTGAATAATTTGAGCACAGCTGTCTGAAGCTCAGGTGTGCTGTGTTTCAGCATTTCACCTAGAATGCTGTCAGGACCACAAGATTTCTTACATTTTTGGCTTTTGAGTTTGTCAATTCTTTAAATGTAATTGGGAAGTCAAGTGGATTTTGATTATTTTTAATTGTGTCTTCATAAGTTTGTAGATTTTGTTTGATCAGATCATAATTGTCATTGAGCTGTTTTGGTGGGATTTCTTGATATAAATTTTCTAAATGTTGTGTCCAAATGTTTCCGTCTTGTATTGGTAGATCTTGTGGTTTTGTTGTGCTCAGATTATTCCACATATCCCAGAACTGATTTGATTTATTGAATCTTCTATTTCTTCTAAACTTTTGTTCAGATGGTGTTGCTTTTTTGTTCTAATTGTGTCTTTGTATTGTTTTAGTTTTGAACAGTATTCAGTTCTTATGTCGGTGTCGTATGGTTCTTTATGTTTCAGATTTGATCATTTTCTTAGTTGTTTTCTTAATGTTTTACAGTCTGAGTCAAACCATTTTTCATCTTTTGGTGTTTTTCTAATGAATTTTTTGCCTTTCTTTTTCAATTCACTTAGATATGCTGCTTTTTGAAATATGTTATTGATTTCATTTGTAGCCAGATTAACACCATCTTTAGTTGTTTCAAATGTTTTATTCAGAAATATAGTGATTAGATTCTTCAGTTCTTCAGAATTCAGGGCATGGATGAATTTCTCTGCGCTGTCTGAAGTCCATCTGTATCTCTGCTGGACCTGAAACATTTTGCAGGTTTCCAGCTTGGTTTGTTCTGGTGTGTGATTTGTTTTAATATAAATGTTAGTTTGGTTATGGTCAGAAAGTGGAGTTTGCTGTTTGACCGTGAATGCACTGAAGGAGCAGGGGTTCATGTCAGTGATGGCGTAGTCAACTACACTTGCTCCAAGAGCTGAACAACACGTGAACCTCCCTACAGAGTCCCCTCGGATCCTGCCATTAAGGATGTACAGGCCTAAAGCTCGGCAGAGGTGCACCTGGTTTGTTGGGCAGCAGGTGGATGTGAGGTTGGTGGCTGTAGGTGCACAGCTCTGTGGGGAGCTGTAGGTGGATGATGTGGGATCCTGGTCCAGGCGATGTCCTTCCTCACCGGGGTCGGAGGGGTGTGTCTGGGCATGTAGGGGTTAATGGGCCGGTGGTATTCTGGAGTCGGTAACAGGGGCCTTGGTGATGATGGTCTGCGGCCCAGGGCTGCATCCTTTAGGGTCTTTGCAAAAACACGCACTGCATCTCTGTGCAGGTGGAGTCCATCATACAGGTGTTGGAGGCCGATGTTGTGATGGTGGGCCAGGTGTACATTAGGGAGTGAAGAACATCTACGGGAGATTTCAGCATTAATGCTGTAGATGATGTGTGGTGGTGTGTCGGATCGTGGGAGAAGTGTGGAGATTACGATTCGGGACTCTGGGAATCTTTTGCTGGTGATTTCTGCTATTTTCCTCACAGCATCAGCAGTATTGTGGCGCAGTGAGTGAAGGTCGTTAGTCCCAGTGTGTATAATAACACGTGAGGGGTGTCCTGTGAAGTCTCTGATGATCTGGTGGGCCTGGCCTGTTGTGCTGCATCGCTTTGCAGTGACTTTATGGTGTGGGAAGAGTTTCTGTGGGTCCAAGAACTTCCCATTAGAGTCCATGAGGAGGAGCACATCTGGGTCAGGTTCAGGATGGTGCGCAGGTGAGGCCTGTGTTTCTGCAGGTGTCTGTGTGTTTGTCGCAGGTACACTTTCTGTGTTTGTGTAGTTAGGTCTGTCTGTAGTAGGAGCTGTACTGTAGCAGGGTGTGTTGTCTGTTGTGTTATTCTGTAACTGCTCTCTCATGTCTTGCAGCTGTCTGGAGAAGATCTCCTCTTTTCTCTCTTTGTCTTCCTCTAGCTTGCCTATCTGTACACGGAGAGCTTGGTTTTCTTCCTGTAGTTCTCTGACAGCTCTTGTGAGTTCAGTGATGGAGGAGTGAGTGTTGTTCCTCAGCTGCTGGAGTTCATCTTTGAGCTCTTGGATGTGAAGGTTTGTGTTGTGTTTGTCTGAGAGTTTGGCTTGAGTGTGTTCTCTGAATTCAGTGAAGTCCAGTTCCAGTAAAGCTAAGCTGTCTCTCAGTCGGCGTTCAGATGGTGAAGGAGGAGGATTCACTGGGTCTTCTTCCTCAGAGTCTGTGCAGTCTCCCTGAGGCTCGTTTCTCTCCTCCTCGACTCTGGCCTTCAGCAGGGGAAAAATCTCCTCAAATGAGTTCAGGCTTGCTTCATTGCCTTGCAGTAGGAAGGTGCCTTTAGTGTAGTATGTTATGGTGAGAATGTATCTGTATCCAGCATTTCATCTTTACATATAGTTAATCTTCCCCCTCGACCGATTCCTTCTTTAAACACGTGCTTGTATTCCTCACAGATGGTCAGTTTCCATGCAGTTATTAGAGTGGTGTAGAAGATGAGGTTGTTCTTGATTCTCCTACCGTTGAGCTGAATGTAGTCGGCATACAGCAGATCAGGGTTGTCTCTGAGAGTCTCTGCACACTTCTGCACTTCTCTGGGTAACACACCTCCCTGCAGTCTGTTTGCACCAGGGTTGCCATGGTGATCACACTGGGGCACTGAGTCACAGCTGCAGCTAGCATTAGCCTTTAGCTTCTAATTATGAGAGGTTTTACTCACAATTCACAATTCATTTTGCTTTATTGGCATGACATACAAAGGTACATATTGCCAAAGCATTGTACATAGCAGAATAGAAACAAAAATACATATATATCCATAAGAAAAATAAATACATCCATATAAATTTCTATAAACATTGATGGTACTTCTAATGTAGATGTGTTCACTCTTTTCCTCTTAGTTTGTGGCGTTTGTGAATGTAATGTGCTCCCACAGAGGAAGCAGGTCCTTCACCCAGTAATATTTGTAATTTGTCATGTTCCCGGAGCGACTGAACTCAGGAGTGTTCTGCTGTATTTGACTGTACAGTGAGTCTCTCAGAGATGTGTATTTGTCCCAGTCTCAACTGATCCTGATCTACACTGGTCACAGACTCGCTCTTCTTCAGGTGACCAGCTCTTTCTGAGACAGGTGTTATTAGGAGTGTTTCTGTGCAGGTGAAGGATGCTTCTGCAGAACTGCACATGCACAGCTTCTAAAGGCTGTTTGTTCCAGTCCTTATGGCTGGAGTTACTCGCTGACCCCAGATCAGCTTCCACACAGGGCAATGGGCCGAATCACACGATCACAGATCTCTGTCCAGATTCTGATGGGGATGTTTCTTTTAAATACTTTCATGCGTATAGCGTGCAGTGTCCTGCGGGCTTTTATAAGTAATGTTTTAATTGCCAATTTGAAATTTCCAGTGGGAGTTAAAACCAGACCAAGATAAGTATAGTGTAAAGTGTGTTGAAGTGTGGTGTTGTTTAAAGTGAATAAATGCTTATGTTCTAGATTTCTGGGCTTTTTCTGAAATATCATAATCTTAGTTTTTGGGATGTTGACGTCTAAGGCCCGATCCTGGCAGTATTTAGTTGAAATGTGGAGGTTGTTCTGAAGACCTGGTGTTTTAGACAGAGTTAGTAAGTCGTCTGCATACAGTAAGTATTTGACCTCTGTGTGGTGTAATTGTAGTCCTGGACGGTTCGACTGCTCCAGTAGATCTGCCAGTTCACTGATATATCTGTTAAATAAGCTCTCACTCCTCACTGTTAAAGGACAGAAAATACTCTGTCCTTTGCTGGACAATGTTTACTGCACATTTATTTTGGTACTACATGTTTTTAATTAAGTCATATATTTTACCCCCTATGCCACTTTGAATGATTTTATAAAACAGTCCATTATGCCAGATGCCAGAGTCAAAAGCCTTCTTAAAATCTATAAAGCATGCAAATATTTTCCGCTCTTTCTTCTGGTGTACATGTTCATTTATTAGCGTGTGTAGTGTGTGTATAGGAGCCAAAACACTATACATATTATTTGGAATATGGAATAACCTTATATTTAATTTATAAGGTTTATATTACTACATTAATAGCTTATTGCTAATAGTAGTCAAACATAACTTTATTAAAATATTATTATTTCTCAGTTATGTTTCTTAGTAATGTTAAGGAGGTTTTCAGAAACGATCATTGATATAATTTGAATTATAAATGCTGTTTAGTGATTTGGAAACAACGAAAACCATTTTCTGTTTAGCTCAAGGTTTAGGTTGAATTTAGGGCTACCGCCCCTTTAAGAGAATTGTGCTGGTTTCCCGCAAGACCGTTGAAGCGTCATAACTAACTTGGGACGCTCGGAGCCAGCTGTGAATTAGGACCTGAGCGATATAGTTTTCTTACCGTAGCCTATGGACGTTACATTGTCTTAGAAACATCAGACAGCATTATTTTTGGTTTAGGAAACATTTATTTTATTACTCCTGTAAGAAGATTTCACTGTGGGACCTGAATAAACGGTCATTTTTGTTATCTTTTGACATTGGAGTCCTGTGGAGTTTTTTTTATTTGCCCTGGTACAACGTTCTACGGCACGAGTAACTAACTTTTGCAAGGGATTGGACTGCTGGCCCTGACATAGTAAGAAAACTGTGCTCTATGAGGAAAAAGGATTCAAAATTCACGAACTGCTGGAGCTCTGTGATGAAGGAAAATAAGCAGATTGGTGGGCAGTGAGTACTGAAGAAAAGAGAATGTGGATGCTATTTGTGTCTTTTCTGTTGAGTGGAGACGTCAAAATTAAAAAAGGCTTGTTGCTAATTAGCTAAGTTGGTGCAACTTTAGCTGCTATTTGTAGCAAGTGCTGACAGCCTCTTGTGAGAGTGATAGAGAAACGTTTTCACCAGGCAAATAGGAAAATTGATTTTTGGGTTCTCACTGTAACTTAAATTCATCAAGATGAGCCAAGCAGGCGATTCAACCCCCCAACCTGAACCTACTGAAGCTAGACAGGTTAAAGTTACAGCCAAGGCTTATGAAGAAAAAGTTCGCCATGCCATTAATAAAAGGAAAAACAAGCTAGGTCAGCTAACCAGCAAAATTAATCAGATAACTCAGTTAATGGATGAAGGTGACGACAGTAACCTGCCAGCTGTAGAGAAGATGTTATCAGTAGAGTTCAATAAACTGTTTGGAGAGTTTTGTGAACTAAATACATCAGTCAAAGTGTTACTGGATGAAACATCAGAAATGAATGCAGATCAGGAAGGATGGTTTAAGCCGAAGGCCGATATGTTTTATAACTTTGCTGCTAAGGCTGATAAATGGATAAAAGAAGTGCATCAGCGCATAGCCGAGGCTAAAAAGACAAATGAGGAGATTTCTCCTGAAGATAGTGCATCAGTGTCTATTGCTTCGAGAAAGTTAAGGAAAGGGTCTAAAGCACCATCCTCAGTACATTCCAAAGCATCCTCTGCATCAGCGGCCCGTCTGAAGGCTGAATTAGAGAGAGCTGAGCTACAAGCTCGAGCTTCCACTCTAAAACAAAAACAACTACTAGATGAACAGGAAGCTAAGATAAAAGCTGAGAGAGAGGAGTTGCAAATGCAGATCGCACTTGCCGCCTCCGATGCTAAGTGCAGAGTACTAGAGGAGTTTGAAGGTATCAGAGCCTGGTCTAGAGTTAGCCAGCAAGATGGTATGAACTCTTACATAGAGAAAGCAAAGCACACGGTACCACAAGCTCCTAGGCAAGCTACGACTACTCCCCAAGCAGAAGTCAGAATAGAACCTGCTCACAGAGGTAGCCATGGAGCCCCTACTAGTGATGTGAGGACGGAACAGGAGACTTTGCGACCAGAATCTTCGCCATTATCCATTATTGACCTCCTAATGAAACAACAGAACCTCGCTACCCTGCCACCTCAGAAGATTCCAATATTCAAGGGGGACCCTATGGAATACAGGCTATTCATCAGGGCCTTTGAACATGGAGTAGAGGATAAGACGGATAGTGACAGGGACCGGCTGTACTACATGGAGCAGTACACGGACGGGCAGCCGAGAGAGCTTATACGAAGTTGTTTTCACATGGAACCGCAAAATGGCTATCGTGAAGCCAAGAGGCTCTTGAAGGAGCACTTTGGTAATGGATTTAAGATTTCAATGGCATACATTGACAAAGCACTGGCCTGGCCGACAATCAAGTCAGATGACGGAGAAGCACTTCACTCCTTTGGCCTTTACCTCACAGGATGCCTCAACACAATGTTGGATGTAGAGTACATGCAAGAGCTTGACAGTGTGTCCAATATGCGAGCTATCGCTGCCAAGCTTCCATATAAGCTGAGGGAGAGGTGGAGAAGCAAAGCATGTGCTCTCCTAGAGAGGGAGCAACGCAGCGCTAAGTTCAGGGACCTTGTCGGCTTTGTGATTCAGCAAGCGGAAGAAGCCCTCCACCCACTCTTCGGCGACATTACGGATGGAAACAAGAGCCATGTAAGGGCTCACAAGACTGAGAAATCAGCCAGAACGAGTGGTGCTCAGAGAAGCTTCACTACTGCAGTCACAGCAGTCAAGAATCCGACAGAGACAAAATTAAAGCCCAAGGGAGAATCACTGTGTGCTTTCTCGACCCCTTGTCTCTTCTGCCAAGGAGAACAGCATACCTTGGAACACTGCAAAAGGATGAAAAGGTCTCTTCACAAGGAGAAGATCGACTTTCTTAAGAGTAAAGGACTATGCTTCAGTTGCCTGAAACAAGGACACATGAGCAAGGCCTGCGATGAGAAGATGGCCTGCCAGGTGTGTCAGCTTACTCACCCGACAGTTCTCCATAAGAAGAATAAGGATGCTACTGATGAAGCAAGACAGAAGGAGCCATTGACTGACACGTCCAAAAACACAAAGTACAAGGTGGAACGAGCAGATGGAGAATCCAGTTCAGTAGTAAGTGGATGCATCAATGCAGAGATGAGGACCTGCAAAGCTACTGGGGCCGGCAATGTTAATAGTGTTTTGGCGATCGTTCCAGTACATGTCAAGGCCAAGAAAGGTAATAAGATTGTGACTACTTATGCGTTCCTCGACCCAGGCAGCAATGTCACCTTCTGCACAGAGAAGTTAATGGCCTCACTCAAGGTCACAGGGAGGAAAACAAGTATTCTGCTGAAGACCATGGGAGGCGAGCGGCTGGTGAGCAGCCAAGTGGTGTCTGGTCTGGAAGTCAGCGGCATGGATGGCAACAGCTTCCTGGAGCTGCCCAACATCTATTCTCAGAGGGTGATCCCGGCACGTGAACAGAACATCCCTCTGCAAGAGGAAGTAGACAAGTGGCCTCATCTCAGTCAAGTGAAGATCCCAAAGATTCAGGCAGAGGTAGATCTTCTCATTGAGACTGACGTACCCAAGGCCATGGAGCCGTGGCAGGTGGTACCTAGCGTGGAAAATGGGCCATACGCAGTAAAAACACGACTGGGCTGGATTGTCAATGGTCCTCTCCGTGGAGTCAACAGCCATGACACGACTAGTGGACTCATACAGGTCACTTCCAATCGCATATCAGTGGCTACGCTAGATGAGCTGTGGAACCATCAACAGTTCAAGATCGACTTTCCAGAGTGTCAAAACGACCGTGTAGAGATGTCAAGGGAGGACATCCAGTTTCTGGAAATGGTCTCGCAGTCAGCAAAACCTATAGAGGGTCACTACAGCATCGGTTTACCACTGAGGAACACAGTTTTCAAGATGCCGAACAACAGGAAAGTAGCTGAACAGCGAGCTCTCAACTTAAAGAAGAAGTTCACAAAGAATCCTCAGTTCCATGCTGAATACTCTGCGTTTGTGGAAGACTGGATCGTGAAGGATTACGCTGTCAAGGTTCCCAATGAAGAGATCAGCCGTAGCGATGGAAAGGTGTGGTACTTGCCACATCATGGCGTATATCATGCTAAAAAGCTGAAGATTCGAGTGGTGTTCGATTGTGGGGCGTCCTTCCAAGGCACCACATTGAATGATCAGCTCCTACAGGGGCCGGATCTGACGAGTACTCTGCTTGGTGTCATCACAAGGTTTCGGCAAGAAGTTGTGGCTGTCATGGCAGATGTGGAAGCCATGTTCCACCAGGTACGGGTTCCGGCTGAAGATGCTGACCTTCTGCGGTTTCTCTGGTGGCCCTCTGGTGACATCAAACAAGACATCGCAGAGTACCGAATGAGGGTGCATATATTCGGTGCCACTTCATCTCCGAGTTGTGCCACGTTTGCCCTACAGAAGTGTGCACACGACAGCAGAGGTCAGTACAATAATGCAAGTATTGACACAGTACTACGCAACTTCTATGTTGATGACTGCCTCAAGTCTGTCTGCTCAGAAGAGGAAGCAGTATCTATGTACAGCGACTTGAGGGCCATCCTTCATTCAGGAGGATTCCTCCTTACGAAGTGGGTAAGCAACAGCAGAGCCGTGCTGTCTGCAATTCCTGTGGAGGAGAGAGCTGAAGAACTAAGAGACCTCAATCTTGACTTGGATATGCTACCTGTCGAACGAGCATTGGGGGTCCGATGGTGTATTGAGAGCGACAACTTCAAATTTAGGATCATTATTCAAGAGAGGCCACCCACAAGAAGAGGCATTCTCTCCGTAGTTGGCTCTATCTATGACCCGCTGGGTATTCTAGCACCAGTGGTCTTGACAGCAAAGCTAATCCTCCAGGAGCTCTGCCGACTCAAGCTGGGATGGGATGATGAAGTTCCAGAGCACCTCGCTAAAGAATGGAACAGCTGGTTGGAGGATCTTCACTTGTTGAAGGATTTTGGAGTGTCTAGATGCTTCAAGCCCAGGGACTTTGGCAAGGTAATATTCAATCAGCTGCATCACTTTGCAGATGCTAGCCAAGAAGGCTACGGAACGGTGAGCTACTTGCTGCAGGAGAACGAAGAAAACAATCTTCACGTTGCCTTCGTCATGGCAAAGGCCAGGGTGGCACCCCTCAAGCCCCTCACCATCCCACGCATGGAACTAGCGGCAGCTACCATGGCAGCGCGCATGGACAAAGCCCTGAGGTCAGAAATGGAACTCCCCTTGGAAGAATCGGTGTTCTGGTCAGACAGCACCACGGTGCTCAAATACATCGGAAATAGAACCAGCCGATTTCGCACCTTCGTTGCTAATCGAGTGGAAATGATTTTGAAGCTGTCAGAAGTAAGACAATGGCGACATGTAAATACAGCCAAGAATCCTGCTGACATTGCGTCAAGAGGACTTGACGTGAGATCTTTCCTGCGCAATGAGTCATGGATAAAGGGGCCGGACTTTCTCACAAAGCCAGAGGAGGAATGGCCACAGAACCCAGACAACCATGGGGACCTAACCACGGAGGACCCAGAGGTAAGGAAAGCCGTGGTCAACACTACTGCAGTCGAAGAGCAGTTGGACACAGTGCAGCGGTTCCTTGAGTATTACTCCTCCTGGAATCGTCTGAAGAAGGCAGTCAGCTGGATGCTCAAACTGAGAAGCACGCTGCTGACTCTGTGTCGTAAGAGGGAGGAGATGAATGCGTCACTTCCACAGTCTGAGGTCCAGAAAAAGATGAAGATCTTCAAGGAAAGCCTTCCAAAGACCAACCTCACTGTGGAGAACCTCAAGGAAGCGGAGCTTGAGATCATTCGTTTCTGTCAGCGGCGAAAGTACTCTGAGGAGATCTCTGTACTTCGGAAAGGTGAAAACGTTAAGATGAGCAGTCAAATCTACAAGCTCAAACCCAAACTACAGGAGGGGATCCTTAGAGTAGGAGGAAGACTCAGCAGATCAGCGATGCCTGAAGAGATGAAACACCCTGCCATCCTACCTAAGGACTTCCATGTGACGGAGCTTATACTCAGAGATATACATGAGTGCGTGGGTCACAGTGGTCGCAACCATGTACTGTCCAAGTTGCGACTGAAGTATTGGGTTCCTGGTGCTCACTCAGCTATAAGAAGAGTCCTATCAAGATGTGTGACATGTCGACGCTCGCATGGTGCAGCTGGACAACAGCAGATGGCAGATTTGCCCCAGGACAGGGTACTTCCAGATGAACCCCCTTTCACCTATACTGGAGTTGACTACTTCAGTCCGTTCGAAGTCAAACGGGGCAGAAGCTTAGTAAAGAGGTGGGGCGTTATCTTCACCTGCCTGGCTATTCGTGCTGTCCATCTGGAGGTGGCATCATCGTTGGACACGGACTCATTCATTGACGCTCTTCGCAGATTTCTAGCAAGACGAGGCCAAGTGAAAACTCTCCGTTCAGATAATGGGACTAATTTTGTGGGTGCGGAGAAGGAGCTAAGGAGAGCTATGGAGGAATGGAATGTCTCCAAGATTGAAAGCAGTCTGCGTCAGAGGGGCATCCAGTGGATTTTCAACCCCCCGACTGGTTCCCACCATGGTGGCATCTGGGAACGGATGATTCGGTCAGTCAGGAAGATCCTCAGTAGCATTGTAAGGCTTCAGACTCTGGATGAGGAAGGCCTGCACACTGTCTTGTGTGAGGCAGAAGCCATCATCAACAGTCGACCTATAACCAAAGCCTCTAATGACCCATCAGACCTGGAAGCGCTTACCCCCAATCACCTCTTGCTTCTTCAATCAAAGCCTTCCCTGCCACCAGGCCTCTTTATGAAGGAGGATGTCTATGCCCGCAGGAGGTGGAAACAGGTCCAGTATATAGCCGACATATTCTGGAAGCGATGGACAAGAGAATACCTCCCGCAGTTACAGGAAAGGCAGAAGTGGACTCGTGCTTCCCGGAACTTCGCTGAGGGGGACATTGTCTTGATCGTCGATGATTCTGCGCCCCGCAACTCCTGGGTCCTTGGTAAGATCATCGAGGTGGTTCCAGACGC
>NC_081772.1:405000-410000 GCF_963082965.1 Carassius carassius
TACAATAAAAGAAGAAAGCTATCATCCGTGTGTCAGCGGAGATATGAGTCACATGTGACAGAAGCGTGTGTTTCAGGACGATCCCGGAGTGAAGAAGCCGTGGGACCGAGCCAACTCCGCGGAGAGATCATCTCTGGTGTCCAGGTCAGAAACACTGCCCTGCGCTCCTCACCTTCAGCACACAAACAGATATGATCAAGAGTGTCTTCTTATGTGCTCAACAGATGAAAGATCATTTTCATTTAAACTATCCACTTAAATATTATAAGCACTGATCATTGAATCCTGTTTATTATTTATTATAGCCTGCACTAATAAGACCGAAACGTATTATACACTATCAAAACATTAAACTTTTAATATACTAAAATATCAAATTCTGACTTTTTCTCCTTGCAATTCTGAGGAATAGAGATTTATTTTTTATTCCATGGTGAAAAACTAAAAAAATTATAATTCAGAGGAAAAAAAAAGGGAAAGGAGTAAAACATCAGAAATGTGAGAAGTTGCGCTGAATGTTTTAGAAACAATCTTTTATAAGTTACTGATAATTGAATTATGAAATATTATGAGATCTATGTTATAAGTTTAAGTATGTGTCAGTAATATTGCTGTGCGCTGCTGCAGAAGCTCAGGTGTGTGTGTGTGTGTGTGTGTGTGTGTGTGTGTGTGTGTGTGTGTGTGTGTGTGTGTGTGTGTGTGTGTGCAGGGTTCGAGCCGTGGGCAGCATCAGTGACTCGGACGCTTTAGACTTTGACCGAATGAAACAGGTAACAATCACATACTAGCATAGATTCATTCATACATGAAGATATTATTCAGACATTTTCATTTCAGTTAGTATTTCACTCATTTAGTTGTTTTTTTTTAATCATTTTTAGTATTTGTTTAAATAATGTAAAAAATATTTTTGTAAATAATATATGCAATAATATATGCATAATATGCAAATCATTATAAAACGATGCTAACGACATGCAAGTAACTTGCTAATGATGATGCCATGCTAGTTATGTTTGCTAATCATGCTAGCAGCATGCTAGTAACATCCTTATCGTGCTATAAATATGCTAGTGGCATGCTATTAACTTGCTAATCATGCTAGCGACATGTTAGTCACTTGCTAGCCATGTTAGCAACATGCTAGTCACTTGCTAGCCATGCTAGCAACATGCTAGTCACTTGCTAATCATGCTAACAACATGCCAGTTACTTGTTAGCCATACTGGCAACATGCTAGTCACTTGCTAATCATGTTAACATCATACTAGTAACTTGCTAATAATGATAGCAGCATGCTAGTTACATTTGCTAATCATGCTGGCAGCATGCTAGTTACATGGTTTTCATGCTAAAAATATGCTAGTGGCATGCTAGTAACTTGTTAATCATGTTAGCGACATGTTAGTCACTTGCTAGCCCTGTTAGTAACATGCTAATCATGCTAACAACATGCTAGTCACTTGCTAGCCATGCTAGCAACATGCTAGTCACTTGCTAATCATGCTAACAACATGCTAGTTACTTGTTAAACATGCTAGTAACATGCTAATCATGCCAACAATATGCTAGTAAGAGGCTGGTCATGCTAAAAAAACATGCAAATCATGCTAGCCACATTATCTACATCTATGTAATTGATCTAAATTTTTGAACTTCAGACTTGTATAACTGCTTTAAACTTTCAGGCTAGGCTTTCTCAAACTAACCTCAAGTTTGTTTGATGAACTTTTTTGTTTAGTTTTATGTTTTTTAAATACTTTCAGGTTTAGTTGACTTTAATAACTCTGCTTCAATGGCTTTAAACGTATATGATGTTTTAATTGACAGGAGATCTTGGAAGAAGTGGTTCGTGAATTGCACAAGGTGAAGGACGAGATCATTGATGGTATGTTGTTGGTTTATTCAGCTTTCATTCATCTTCCCTGTCACTCAAACTGCAGATCGCGCTGCCTGCAACACCAGAGTCATGGTTCGATTCCCAGGGAACGCAAAAAAATGATAAAAAATGTCAAATGTGTACCTTGAGTGTGGCATAAGTTACTCTGAACAAAGCGTCTGCCAAGTGTTTAAATGTAAACAAACGTGTGACGACTTGCCCCGGTCTGAGTCCTGATGGCTGTCAACGTGTTTTATACTCTGTGTTCTGTAATGCACTCCTTGTATCTCCTCGTAACTCCTCGTGTTCTGCTTTATTTTCAGCCATTAGACATGAACTCAGTCGAATCAGCACCACATAATGTGCATCGAACCCCTGCGGATGCTGCTGTCGCTGACGCCAGACGTTACAGCTGTATTAAAGCACTCGTTTTAACACGTCTGCAACGTCGAGGAGCCGCAAGATGTGTTTCTGACACTCCTTCATCTTGGTGACAGTCTTTTCAGAAACTGAAGAAAACAGAGCAAACATCTGGACTCCTTCTCATTTGTCTGCATTATTATTATTATTAGTATTATTATTATTATAGGTATAGTTGTAGTAGTAGTAGTAGTAGTAGTAGTGTTTTCATGTAGATAAAGGAATTAATAATAATAATAATAATGATAATGATAATGATGTCATTGCACATCTCTTCAGCATTAGCCTTTTATATTTGTATTGTTTAACCTTTCCTCAAGGTTCATCATGAGCACATTCCTGTTTTTAAGAGTTTTTTTTAATCCTTTTTGCCATAATTATGTATTTAATCACCAAAGGAGTTTTTTTTTAAAAGATGCATAGGCTGTTCTGAGTTATTATCTAATGAACAAACATCACACACCAGAGTATTTGTGATCATGTTGTTAATAAAATGTTTATTGGCTGCGAGGACATGGTGAAATATTGTTCTGTTTTATGATTTCTGTTTTTGACCAAGTGCTTCCTGGTTTAAAAAAAAAAAAGATACACATGACATTCAAAAAGAAGTGAAATAAAGTGTGAAGGTTGTGTTGGAAGAAGTGTCTGCTTGTGTCACAGGAACATGAATAAATGATCTGTGGAGATTAGAGAAAACCTGATGAGAGTTTCAGTTCAGATGAGAAACACAAAAATAAACATTACCATCATATAACAAGACTATTATATTTAATTATCCTTAATACACAGGGTAAATCTGGATTTTATTAAAGTAATATATTAATATAGGAGTTTCTGATGACATTTATTTTCAGTTTAGAAATGACTTGCATGAGAAAACAATCAAAAACATTTTAAAATATCCAAACAACCATATTAATATACATTTTGAAATAATAAACGCTGAAAATAACACTAAATCAAAACAATCTTAAAATTGGCTCAATATTGAAAAATAAAAGCAACCCACATATAGACCAATACAATATATTAAAATAATGATCGAACTTATTTTAATATAGAGTGAAATCTGGATTTAAAATATTAATAATTACATAAACAGAACTAATACATCTGCGCGAGCCTGACCCTCCTCTCGCGATATTTGGCAATGGAGCGTAGTGGCGACGTGAATTCGCGTGAGGAGCGGAGAGTTATTTGTGTTGTCGGAGTGTGTGCGCCCTGTGCGGGTATCGGGGGGTGTGTTTGCGGGGAAGCGAGCGTGCGTTTGACGCGACAGCAAAGGCGAGCGAGCTGGCGGACTTCAACATGGCATCCGGCGAGACGCTGTACATCGAGGCGGACGGCTCGGAGATGCCCGCGGAGCTCGTGGAGCTGCACGAGATCGAGGTGGAGACCATCGAGACTACGGTGATCGGAGACGAGGATGACGAGCAGCCCATGATCGCGTTGCAGCCGCTGGTCACAGACGACCCGAGCCAGGTCCACCAGCACCAGGAGGTGATCCTGGTCCAGACCCGCGAGGAGGTGGTCGGCGGAGACGAGTCGGAGCCCCGGGAGGACGACGACTTCGAGGACCAGATCCTCATCCCGGTGCCCGCGCCTTGCGCGGAGGAGGAGTACCTCGGGCAGACTCTGCTGACTGTCGCGGGCAAGAGCTCCGTGGGGCGGGTGGGGAAGAGAGCGGCGTCGGGGGGCAAGAAAGCGGGCAAGAAGAGCTACCTGAGCGCGGCGGAGGCTAGCGGGAGGAAATGGGAGCAGAAGCAGGTGCAGATCAAGACTCTGGAGGGCGAGTTCTCCGTCACGATGTGGGCTTCGGGTGAGTTTCCTTCAGCAGGGCGTTGTCCGTCCGCAACGCGTGCCGTTCCGCGGTCTGCCGTCATCGCGAGCGCTGTCTGCAGCCGAAGTGCGGGCGCATCCGTCCGGGTGTTTTTGTTTTGAACGGAGGCCATGTTTTCAGCTCTCGATGGGCGCCGCCATGTTCCCCGGGTCCACTATGGCGGCCTGAAAAGATGGCGTCGGTGCTGCGGCTTGAAGATGGCGCGAGCGCGCTGCAGCTGCTGTGTGTAGGCCGCGAGACCGTTAAAGACCGTTAAACGTTTGAATTTGGGCTTAGGCGGGAATCGCGCGCACCTCTTTGGATTTGAATATCCATCAAGGTGTGAGTTTTTTTTTGTTTGTTTTCTAACGTTTGGAACTGAAACGAGCGTCTAGCGTACTGTTGTGTGTCTGTTAACTAGCACTAACTTAACTAGCAGAACTTGTGTTGGGTGGTTAGCTGATTTAGATATCAGAGTTCTGGTTGAAACTGTGTATTTTTTGGGGGGGGGGCTCTGAGGTTTCGAAGTGTTTTCAGTTGTTGTTGTTGTTTACTCGAAGGACCCGGATGTTACGGTCGTCGCTCGTGTAACGCTGTAATGTTAGTCTATTAGTTTCCGTGACTGTGTGTGTGTGTGTGTGTGACTGTGGCGCTGCGAACTCATTCGGAGCCGTCTGTGTTTCAGATGACAAGAAGGACCTCGATCATGAGACGGTGGTGGAGGAGCAGGTCATCGGGGAGGACTCTCCTCCGGATTACTCCGAGTACATGACGGGGAAGAAGCTGCCTCCCGGTGGGATCCCGGGGATCGATCTGTCGGACCCGAAGCAGCTGGCGGAGTTCGCCAGGTCAGAGCCCGACAATATCAGGGTCAGAAGCGGG